>NC_081409.1:846835932-846940932 GCF_030272615.1 Cryptomeria japonica | reverse complement strand
TAAAAAAATGTGTGTGTCATGTGTGATGCCTTTATCTTGTGATGCTTTTCTATTGTCTATCAAGCATATGATGGTTCTGTGTTTTTTGCCTGTCAATAAAACATGTTGAACTAGCTGTTATTATGATCTGATGATAGATTACCTGTTTATGCATAAGGGTGAAATGGTAGTGTAGTCTTGAGTTGAGTGAAAAGCTAAGTGAGTAACCGGTTAATGCTTGTCTCAGACATTCTTAGCTTTACCGATTGCACTCTGTTTCAAACCGGTGTCACTGTCTGCCAGTCGTTTGAAGTGTCTGTTGTCAAACCAGTTTAGGACTGTATTTTTGTCTATACTGATTCACCCCTCCCTCTCAGTACTGGTTTGGTACTATTCGCTCATCATTGAGTTATCAATTGGTATCAGAGCGTCCTCCAGGTCCTCTGTGCTATAAGCTTAATCGCTTGAGGTAAAGATCCCAGTCTAATGATGAAGAGGGAAGGTCCAAAGTTTAACAAAGAAAATTTTAGTATATGGAAAGACAGAATGAAGATATTCATCAGAAGCATGGGTGGTCAACACTGGAGCTATGTTGAGACTGTCTATGTTGCTCCTATCGGTATCCTCAGCAATGACCAAAAGAGAGAGATGCAGGAGAATGGGCAAGTCATAAAAGCCCTAATTAGTAGTTTATCCGACATTGAGTTTATTGATGTTCAGGATAAGGTAAATCCCAAAGAGGTATGGGATACTCTTGAAAATATCTATGGTAGTGATGAACATGTAAAATAGCCTAAGGAAGAAAGCCTTAGAGGGAAGTTTGAAGATATGCAGATGGTTGAAGGTGAGACCATTCAACAGTATGGAATAAGAATCAAAACCGTTGTTGGAGATATCAAGAGTGCAGGTGGTAAAATAGAAGATTCCACTGTGGTAAGCAAAGTCCTGAGATCCCTATTGCCAGTCTATGCAATAAGGGTTGCTGCTATTCAGGAGCTGAGATCAATAGACAAGACTAAGGTATCCTTGGACTCCATCATAGAAAAGTTGATAGCCTATGAGCTAAATAGTTTTGATGGCAGTGTTAAAAAGACTGAATCAACTTTTAAAGCTTCTGCTGTACCATCCAGAAAAGGAAAAGAAGCTAGCACTAGTGGTGAACCAAGACAGAGTAGAGAAATGGATGCTGAGGAGATTCTGATGGCATTTGAAGCTCTCCTTTCCAGGAAACTTCCAAAAGGAACCGGTAAATACAAAGGTAAGCTACCTTTGAAATACTTTTCTTGCAACCGGATAGGACATATTGCTATAAACTGTCCTAATGGCGACAACAAGGACAAACCGGAAGGTTCAAGAAATTCAAAGGAGGAAACCAGAGAAACTGTTTTGTGGCAGTTGATGAAGGTGTCACAGATGAAGAATCAGAGGATGAAGAAAATGAAGATATTGTGTTTGTTGCTGTCAAAGAAGATGTGTCAGACAAGAAGGCTCTTGTCTCCCGGTTTGATAATTCCAATGAGTGGATCATTGACAGTGGCTGTTCTCACCATATGACTGGTGACCAGAGCAAGTTTCTATCATTGGAGGAGTATGATGGTGGTGTGGTTCACTTTGGCAATGATGCACCATGCATGGTCAAAGGCAAAGGGTCCATCTCTCTGAATGGAAAGAGTAGTGCTGACAATGTGTATTGGGTTGATGGTCTTAGACACAACCTTCTGAGTGTTGCCCAACTGAAGGACAGTGGCCTCACTCTGTAACTCAAGAATGGAGTTTGCAAAATCAAAGGAAAGAATGGTGAATTGGTGGCCACCGGCATGCAGACCAAAGGTAACCTATTTCATCTAAATGCAAATATAAGTACATGTCTTATGGCAAAATTTGATGATGGCTGGATATGGCATAGGAGACTCTGCCATGTAAACTTTGATAACATTGTGAAAGCTAGTAAGATCAAGGCAGTTAGAGGGTTTCCAGTGCTAAGCAAACCGAATAATACCTTGTGTAGAGAGTGTCAATTGGGGAAAATGTCTTCCTCAACCTTTAAAGGTAAATCTTTCACTACTGACAACTTGCTTGATCTTGTGCATACTGATTTGTGTGGTCCTATGAAAACTAGAAGTGTGCAGGGTGATAGGTACTTCATGATTCTCATTGATGACTGCTCAAGAATGATGTGGGTCACATTCTTGAAAGACAAGTTTGAAGCCTTTGTAAAGTTCAAAGCTTTTAGAGCTTTAGTGGAGAAGGAAAGTGGTAAGAGGATCAAGTGCCTAAGAACTGATCAAGGAGGGGAAGTGGGAATTCACTTCCGGTGAATTCAACAAGTACTATGAAGAACATGGCATCAAGAGACAATTGTCTACCCCCCGGACTCCACAACAGAATGGCCTAGCAAAGAGGAATGACTAGACTATGGTTGAAGCAGCTAGAACCATGTTGATTCAAGGAAAGGTAGCTCACACCTTTTGGAGAGAAGTGGTGAGCATTGTAGTCTACACAATGAACTGCGTACTCATCAAGAAAGGTAAGGATACAACTCCTTATGATTATTGGACCGGTAAGACACCTGTGGTTAGATACTTTAGAGTGTCTGGTAGCAAATGCTACATCAAGAGGAGTAAACACCATAGCAAATTTGATGCGAAATGTGATGAGGGAATATTCCTTGGATATTCCACCAAGAGCAAAGCTCTCAAGTGTTTCAACAATAGGACTCAAAGAATTATGGAAAGAATCAATGTAAGAGTTGATGAAACCTCTGAGAAAACTAAGGAAACTGGCAGTGAGCAAGTAGTAAACGAACCGGTTGCAACCTTCTAGGAACTGGTTGTCAGTCAACCGAGTACCAGTAACAGTGTTCCTACACCGACAAATGTAGATACTGATACTGATGGAGATGAGGATGAAGAAGAAAAGCAAGAGGAATCCATCAAGACCATTCCTCGGTATGTCAAGATAAATCATGATCCTAATCAAATCATAGGAGATAAGGATGCAGGAATCCTTACAAGAAGAAAGGTCAGAGAAAACTCATGTATGATCTCTGAATTTGAGCCTAAATCATTTAAAGAGGCACATAAAGATGAAGACTGGATCAAGGCAATGGAAGAGGATCTTGACCAGATAGAGAAAAATGGTACATGGTCTTTGGTACCCAGATCGGAGCATAAAAATGTCATTTGTACCAAATGGGTCTTCAGAAATAAGCTGAATGAGGATGACATGGTGATTAGAAACAAAGCCAGATTGGTATGCAAAGGATATGCTCAAGAAGAAGGAGAAGACTATGGAGAAACCTTTGCTCCTGTAGCTAGATTGGAAGGGGTCCGTATGCTTCTTGCATATGCAACTTTTAAAGGTTTCAAAGTATATCAAATGGATGTAAAATCTGCATTCCTAAATGGTGTACTTGAAGAGGAGGTGTATATTGAGCAACTAGATGGGTTTGCCCTATCCGAAGATAGGGACATGGTATGCAGGCTACATAAAGCCCTATATGGACTAAAGAAGGTACCTAGGGCATGGTATGAATGTCTGCATTCCCATCTTGTGAAGATTGGATTTGAAAGAACAAGTGAAGATAGCAATATCTACTTGAAGTCTGAAGGAGATCAGATCCTAATCTATGAGGTATTTGTTGATGACATTATCTTTGGTGGAGATGACAAGATGAGTCATGAATTTACAGATGAGATCAAGAAAGAGTTTGAAATGTCACTCATAGGGGAGATTAAGTTCTTCATTGGATTGCAGATCCAACAGATGAAGGATGGAATCTTTATCATTCAGTCCAAATATGTCAAAGAAGTGTTGAAGACTTTTGGCATGGAAGATAGCAAACTGGCTGGTACACCAATGGTGACCGGTTGTAAACTATCCAAAGAGGATGACTCAGCATTGGTTGATGAAAAGGAGTACTGATCAATGATTGGTAAATTGCATTATGTAGTGCATAGTAGACCGGATATTGCACATGCAGTTGGCATTACTGCAAGGTTCCAAAAAAGTCGAAGAGAATCCCACTTGGTTGCAGTCAAGCAGATTCTTAGGTATTTGAAGGGAACTGTTGACTATGGATTGTGGTATCCATATAGCAAGGATTTCAACTTGAAAGTGTTCATAGATGCTGATTGGGCTGGTAATGTAGATGACCGGAAGAGCACAATCGGTGGTGCATTCTTCCTCGGTGGTAGACTAGTCTCATAGATGAGTAAGAAGTAGAGTTGTATCTCTCAGTCTACAACGGAAGCAGAGTATGTTGCAGCTTTCATGAACTGCACTCATACAATTTGGATGAAGCATGTATTGAATGGCTTCAAAGTTCCTGTATCTGAACTGGTAAGTATATTTTGTGACAATACTAGTGCAATTAATAACTCCAAGAATCTGGTTTTACATTCTAGAACCAAGCACTTTGAGCTTAAGTATCATTTCTTAAGGGAAAAGGTTCAGAACAAAGAGATTGCACTGGAACATGTTTCCAGTAAGGAGCAGTTAGCAGACATATTCACCAAGCCTCTCCCAAAGACTACATTTATATACTTAAGAGGTGAATTAGGGGTACTGCCCCTTCAGGAGGTGAACTAAAGGTATATGCTCCACATCAATCATGTATTGCATAGTCAAATCTTTCTTCAGGATTGATGTGTTGAAGGATGCTACTCCTCAAGGGAGCAACATAATGGAACAGGGAAGCTTGTGCCTCCACTTTGGCATTGTTGTCAAAGGGGGAGAAGATGTGAAGCAGAGAAGATATCTGCATGTGAAGCGGAGAAGATATCTGCAGAAATTGGGGGAGAAGATGTGAAGCGAAGAGATATCTTTGTATATTACCATCAATGCCAAAGGGGGAGATTGTTGGCATTATGTGAACCAGTATGTGGACATAATGACATTGTATGTTGTCATTGATGTCAATATGTTGAAGAGGTGTGAACCGGCATATGTTAGAACCGGTATAACACTGTGAACCAACATTTGTGCCAAAGTGAAGCGGTGTGCTTGTTCAAGGTGAACCGGCATATGGTTATGGGAACCGGCACATGGAAGCATTGTATGACTACCGGTTGGTAATCTCAACTTCAAGGTTTTCGGTTGAAGTGCTTCAAGCCTATATGGCTCAACCGGTGACATTGTGTGATGAGTTAGTATTGTAATGAAGAATAGATCATGTTGCCATGTCAGCTTTGTGCGCGTGAAGGATCTTGCATGAAGGAGGTTGTTCCTATCTACCTCGGGAATGTGCGAAGTCTGTAAAATGGTGATAACGTGTGATGGGTTATCAGTCGCCATGAAATCGGTGAAAATGGACGATGGAGAATGTCTTGAGATTGAATCAAGACTGTTGCAATTAATGGAGTGTTCTCAACAGTCAGGATTGAACCGTTTGAATTCCTTAACCTAATAGGTTTAGGGTTTAGGGTTTATGCTACCGACCTATTTGTTTTTCTATAAGGTCGATGTTGTGTCTCTTTCTGAGGTTATTGGCAAAAGTTGTGTGTGTGTATCCAAGAGAAGGGATACGTGATTCTTGCCAGACCAAAAGGAGAGAAGTGATACCTGCAGAGTGTAAGTGCAGAAGGTGAAGAGGTGCTTAAGCGGATCTGCATTGGCATTGAGTGCTGTTACCAGATCATTGTAATACCTGTTGATCTCTAACCACCTCAACAGTTGGAAAATCCCTTAACAGGGTAGCCTTAACCGGCTTGCTGAAAATCCTTTAACAAGGTAATTCAAAGCTACCGAGTTTGGAATCCTTTAGCTATTGAGTTCTTTAAATCCTCTAACAAGGTAACCTTTAACAGGGTTTAACCCTTAACCGGGTATTGTAGCCATCCCTTAACCGGGTGATCTCTAACAGGATTAGTTCCTAACATAACCTTTTTTAATGTCTCTAACCAGACAAGGCTCCTAACAGAGCGGACTTCTAAAGAGTTCAAAAAGAGCTTGTGGGTATTCATCCCCACCGTGGTTTTTCCTAGTTGGGTTTCCACGTAAAAAATATGTGTGTCATGTGTGATGCTTTTATCTTGTGATGCTTTGCTATTGTCTGTCAAGCATATGATGGTTCTGTGTTTTATGCCTGTCAATAAAACATGTTGAACTAGCTGTTATTATGATCTGATGATAGATTACCTATTTATGCATAAGGGTGAAATGGTAGTGTAGTCTTGAGTTGAGTGAAAAGCTAAGTGAGTAACCGGTTAATGCTTGTCTCAGACATTCTTAGCTTTACCGGTTGCACTCTGTTTCAAACCGGTGTCACTGTCTGCCAGTCATTTGAAGTGTCTATTGTCAAACTGGTTTAGGACTGTATTTTTGTCTGTACTGATTCACCCCCCCTCTCAGTATCGGTTTGGTACTATTCGCTCATCATTGAGTTATCAATATATATATATATATATATATATATATATGTATGTATGTATGTATGTATGTATGTTTGTATGTATTTATATGTATGTATTTATATGTGTGTACATATACATATACATATGTGTATATACACACACACATAAGTGTGTGTGTGTGTGTATATATATATATATATATGTATATATACATATACATATACAATACATATATGCATGTGTATATATGTATGTGTGTGTGTATGTATATATATGTGTGTGTGTGTGTGTGTGTGTGTGTGTGTGTGTGTACGTATACATATGCATATATAATACATATATGTATGTGTATATACATATATATGTATGTGTGTGTGTGTGTGTGCACATATATATGTATGTATATGTTTATATATGCATATATGCATATATATAAATATATATGTATGTATATGCATATACATACATATATATATTTATATATATACATACATATATGTGCACATATATATGTATGTATATGTATATGTATGTATATGTATGTATATGTATATGTATATGTGTGTGTGTGTATATATATATATATATATATTATACACTGAGTATTTAAAAGATGGGTTTTCATTATATGCTAGTAAATGTATTCTTAGAATTCAACTTGAGAAGAGAAAACATGTTGATATGTACCAAACTAGCTCGAAACTGTAGAAAACCTGTCAGCAAGCAAGATTTGTTAGATAACATGAAAGTGAAGATACATTCATGTAAACTTGAATTCTGGAAATTTTACTATTGCTATTGGAACATAAACAAAGTCTGATTTTAGTAGTTGGAAATCTGAAACATAGATGTTAAATATAAAAATAATGAGATTGTACATACAAAAAATAAACTTAGAACCATATAAGAACATAGAATTGAAGAACGTGTGCTCATATCTTCATTTGTGTATTCTTTTATATGCAAATATGTGCATTGTTGGCATTCTACACTCGTATAAGAATAGTTGATGTTGTCATTGATGGCAACCAACTGGCAACCAACTGGCAAACATCTGTCAACCCACCGACAGTTACCGACACCGGCAATAGAATTCTATATACATTGGCAGACACTTCACCAGTAGCGGTAATAATGCATATCGACACTCAAGCCAACATGGAATAAACTTTGTTTATTGTTTTATATTGTAATTATCTTTTGTACAAGCCAACATGGCATATTGTAAAAGACTCATATATATGTATGAGATCTTATAGGTCATTTAAAAAAAACAATAAATGAGAAGATATGATATATATATATATATATATATATATATATATATATATATATATATAGAGAGAGAGAGAGAGAGAGAGAGAGAGAGAGAGAGAGAGAGAGAGAGAGAGAGAGAGAGAGAGAGAGAGAGAGAGAGAGAGAGAGAGAGAGAGAATGATATTTTGTATAAGGTGATATAGTTGACAACAAAAGTTTTGGTAATAGACCGAGCTTAAACTAGTACTGAACCTGGCATAGTTGATGCTGATCTGAAGCAACACATTGTATTGGATTTTGATAATCCATTTTGTAAGTTAGTGAGACTTCTGTTTTGTGATTGAGTAGTGAGCTCTAGTGATAGGGTTTCCCTAGCTTTCTCACACTTCACCTAGTTGGTGTTTCTTAATTCCACCAAACTCTCCAGGTCTAACTATGCTCCAAGACCTCCAAGTCATTCCCAATCTCTTCTAGGACTTACTCTTTCCCAATCTCAAGGTGTTTGCAATGAGTGTTTGACTAGGAGCCCTACCATTTCAAAGTGTTCCCATATGCTCAATCTTGCTATCTTGACAACAACTTGTCAATTTCACCCCCATACTGCTGTGAGTCATTGCAGAGGTGTGGAGGTGGAATTTACCATGGAATGAATTCAATTTGGTCCATTTCTGGTTTTGCATTCACTATCTTCCTTACCGATTTCACCAATTTGCCTAGAAATAGGGCTACAAGGATGGCCCCTATTAGGCCTCCAAAATCCAGTTTTCAAGGGTTTTGAGGGAATCGATCCAAAAGACCCTACAAAATGGTTTATTTTTCTTCAAAAACTCACCCAACCCTAAGAGATTTTGTTGGTTTTAGTCTTCCAACTCGCCGTACAGTGCCCTAACCCAAAAATGAGGGTTTGCTAGGGTTTCTAGGCCTTTAACTGGTAGTGACTATTCAAGTTTGTGAAATGGGCATCTAAATGACTTATCAAGGTTTCTCCTTGCTACTAAAACTCTTTATGTACCTCATGAATCATTTGAAATGGATTGGCTAAGGTTTGGTATTCACCCCTGCAATATGCATTCAATTTTCACCTTGTTTTCTCTAGCCGGGTTGCTCCTGGACTCGCCTAGAACAAGGTGGTAACAATGATGAACTCCACTTCCAAAAATTCTCCCTACATATTTACACTGTACATAGGGTTGCCTTCCATGTCCCAATAGCCCGTGATGGTAGCATAGAGGGATTTTATGGGGCAACCATTTTACAAGAATTTGCTATTTACAAGCCAAAACTGGCTGTTTGGAAACAAAACAATGAAAGTACTAACACACCCTATCTACAAAGCATGAAATGAAACAAATAGTACTAGAACACACCAAATAACTACAATCCAAAATTGGATCAATGGATTCAATCCATTAGTGATCACATTTTATGTAAAAGAAGACCAAAACAATGATAACAGTCCGAAAATGAGTAGTTTTAGATTGTCAATCATACAAAAACAAACTTCCAACCTTGGTAACCGAGAAAGAGGAGGTTTAAATAGTCTTCCCCAAATGTGGAGGCATCCTAGGACAATGTGCTAACCCTAACTCCATCGCTAAGCACTTTTAGGACCAAAGTTGTCATGACAACTTTTACAACTTTTCACATTTTGTCTTTTCAACTTAAGAAACATATTACAAGTCATTACTCATGACTTTTAAAACATTCCTAAGACTATTCTAAACCTCTCTAATTCTCTTACCAAGTTATGATTCTTTTGACCATCAAGAAGGCCATTTATCTACTCAAACTACCACCTACTCACAAAGTGCAAACCTAGGAAGAAAACTAACTCAACTAGGCCTACACTTGACTCAAAACAAACTTTACTCACACACCTTGGACCCTCCTAGAGTCCTTGTTAGGAACCTGACTTGGCTAAGATCAGTACAAGCCAAAATTGTGGAAGGATTATGAGCCTAAGTCCTAGGTGCTCCTGCACCATATAGGCTGCTAGCCTTTTTGCATGTGCAGGCCCCTCATTGTAAGTAATATTTATTCATTGGCCAGTGAATGAATATTGTGGGTCACAAATCCCATCGAGGTTTTTCCCACACTAGGTCTCCTTATTAAATATCTTGTGTTATGGTGTGTTCTCTATGCTGTCTCTAATATTATTATTTGTTGCATTAATTCTTATTTATCGGTACACTGTTTTGGGATACAAAGTTCTTAATAAGTTTAAATATTCTGCTAACCGGTTAGACACTGATTCACCCCCCCTCTCAGTGTCTTTGGGACTGTCATTGATTCTAACAATTGGTATCAGAGCCTGGTCCTCTATTTTCAAAATCCTAACAACTTGAGGAAGATTCTGTCACTGGTACAGATGGACAACTTAAGAAAACAATTGGAAGGAGTTCTTGTAGATTATGATGCAGAGAAATTGAAGAATATCAAACTTGAAGATGAGCTAAGGACTGCACATGAATTCATTAAAGGACTTCAGGAGAGCCTTGCTATAGCACAAAATAAAAGAAAAGAACTTCATGAGAAGATGCAGAAAGATGAAGAGGAAAAAGAAACTCTTAATGAACTTGCAAACAAGTTGAGACAAGAAAACAATAATATGAGGAATGAAATGCAAGATATGACTATGAGGTTATGTAAAGACATTGAAGATAGGAAGAAGAATGAAGAAGATTTGGCTAGGAGACTCAATGATGCTGGAAATGAAAATCTAAGACTTAGTCATGAAAATGATATGTTGAAGACAGATCTGATTCACATGCAACATGATAAAACTGAGCTTATGAGACAAAAGAAAATTCTGGAAAATGAGTTGGCTACTGCAAATCAACACAAAGAGAAATTCAAGAAAACTTCAAAGGAGCTTGATGACATACTGAAAAGTCAGAAACCTAATGGAGATACAAATGGACTTGGAATTGAAGTTGGAGAAAGTTCCGGTATTGCAAACAATCTAGAACAGAACAAACCGGTAAGGCAACCTAATGCTTATAAGTTTAATGGCAAATGTTTCGATTGCAACAAATTGTTACTACTTATCAGATTGCCATTAGTTTTATGTCAAAGTTATACTATATACTCTAGTCAGTTAACACTACCAAATCATGCAGTTGGTATAACAGAGAAGTCAGTATGCACAGTCTAGTCGGTTACAGAAGAAAGCAGTCACAGAACGCAGTATTCACTGAGCTGTCTACCGAGTATCTTTTCATGGCTACCGAGTAGCAAAGATGACACACCGAGTTGATATACACCAAGTTGAATGTGTTACCAGATACATTGAACCTGGACATGCATATGAAAATGTGTTACAAGATCAAGGCACATCTAACCGTTATCACATTGGAAATTGCACTAGAAGATTGTGTATGATTACGAGGTCATCTAACCAATGAAATATTTTGTATGATCATTCATTCAATAAATCGTGTTTGTAAGATCGAAGCAATGAATTGGATCACCATTTTAAGAGATCTATTTATATAGCATGAGTTAAGTGTATGTATGCATGAAAGAAGACTGCTACAGAGACACAGAGGTCACCAAGAAGGTTTTCAGAGAACAGTCAAAGAACAGAGTAAACAAAAGGGTTTATCAAGTTACTATATGGGTTACCGAGGTATGCTATAAGCAAGGTAATCTATTCTAAGCATATATAATCTTCTATAACATTTCAGATGTAAAGTTGTAGATATTTGTAATGATTTTATTGTAATATTGAAGTTGAAAGAGAAACCTTTAACAGGGTAAAAGACTCTAATCAAGTCTATAAATTGTAAAGCCTCTAACTAGGTGCAACATTTAGATTAAGTGTTGTAAAATCCTTTAGCAAGGTAGATCTAATAGATCTTGTTACTCCTAACAGGGTAAGCTATTAGAAATAGCTAAACATGTAGCTCTAACCGAGCACTCTTTATTATTGCAGTAGTGAAGTTGTGGGTGCCATCCCCACCACAGTTTTTCTCTCTAACCAAGAGTTTCTGCGTAACCAAAATATATGTGTTATGGAGTGAATCATGTATGATTGTTATCTATTTGTTGTAGCTTTATATTATGTTATTGCACTATTTGGTTTATGCATAATAGTAAATATATTGTTCAAGAAAAGTTTTGGAGTACTGATTCACCCCTCCCCTCTTAGTACATTAGCTTTCCATATTGGGCCTAACAATTGGTATCAGAGCAGTAATCTTGGAAAAGGGTTTAACTACCTAAAGAGAAATATCTTATCAATGGAAGGCTACAAACAATCTCGGAGGATTGTGTATCTGCAAGAAGAGCTGGATCATGCTAATCAAGTGATTGCAGACATGCAAAGGCAAATGCAAAAATCTCTGAAAGTAAGAAGAAGATTATCTAATGATTTGCAGGATTCTCAAGAGTTAGTGGAACAAATTGAGACATCATCTGAGAATAGTATATCTGAAGAGACTGAAGAAATGATTGGAGTATTGAAAGAAAAGAACAAAGCACTGGCTGATCAACTAAAAGCAATGAAAAGAGAACATGCACATTTCAGCACATAGATGACTGAAAATATAGATGCATTGATGACAACTGAGGATAAAGAAAGAGATCTACAAAGAGAGAAACAACAACTTGAAGTTTTAGTATCAAATAAGAATGATGAAATCACAAGGTTAACTGGAATTCAACAAAACCTATCAGCTCAACTAGGTTATGCACATCATGAAGCAATTCTGAAGAATGATGAGAATCAAGCATTGAGACTTGAAGTATCAAGGTTAACCGATGAACTTGAAACATAGAAGAAATCCAAAGAAACACTGAAGAAGAGTTATGAAGCATCAAAGATGTTGGATGAGCAACTGAATACAAGAAGACCCAACAAAGATGCAGGACTCGGTTACAAAGGAAAAGAATCTACCGAGAAAGGAATTCATACTACTGAGAGAGGAGAATCATCAAAGCAAGCTGGAAACAGGAATAACATCAAAAGAAAGAAGCCTATTTGCAACTATTGTCGAAATCAAGGTCACACTGCCAACATATGTCAGATCAGAAAAGGTAAGCAACTGAATGTCACTATGTTTTATAAGGTTTGGAGTGAACAACCGAAGATCATGGAGAAATCCTGGTATGGCATGTTTTCGTTGTCACAAAGTTGGACACTTGGCTGGAGATCGCAGAGATCAACCTAGAAAAGACACTGAGGAAATAAAAGAAAAATTGAAGATGATTTGGATAAAGAAGGAAGTTGTGTCAAATGAAGAAAGCACCTTACCTACTGAGTTAGGTGCACCTATTCCAAATTAATCAGTAAAGGTATGAAGGGATTGCATTCTCTAAAGGTTAAAATCATAACAGTTCCTATTCTCTTATGTACTAAATTCAAAATCTCCATAGTTAAGATGTATTATTAAGTTTGAAATTCTATCAAAGTCTTTTGGAGCACTTTACAAGAAACCTGTCTAGTTGGTGAATACAGGAAGCCTGTCAAGTCAGTAAATGAAGGAAATTTGGTTACTCGCTTAAAACGAAAAAAAAGAGTAAATCGGTTAAAGAGGAACTGAGTGCATTTAATGTTTTTTGACCTAACCCACACGGAGCCTGATAAGGTATTTTGTGTACTTAAAAGCATTTTCGTGGTCATTTACACTTACCAAATTTTCAAGAGAGCAGAGCAGAGCGAATCAAGGAGATCAAAACCTCATTCAAAGCAAATCCAAGGTATTTACATCAAATCTCATCGCACTGTTAAGCTAGTTTACCGATCTTATCAAATTGCTATTATCTACTGAGTGTGAAGCGTCTGTCATTTTTAAACCGTCAAACTCTAAGGATAGTTTGCTAGTTTTTTCCTAAAATCTTCAATGCCACCTAAGATCCAAGATCCCATAGTTGTCAAGAATGTAGAGAAGCCCTCACTGAAATACTCTTTGACTCCTAAAGTTGCATCTGAACCGGATGACAAAACTGCCTTTTCACTCATCCCGGTTCGAGTCTTTTTAGTCGAAGATGTGAGATTCTTAACCAAATGCCGTGTTGAAGAACTCGGTCATGTCAAAATTAAAGACACATATGATGAGCTATGTACCGATGGTAAAATGGATAGCAAGTACGAGCATATCAAAATCAAGGGATTAACGGAAGCCCTAACCTATCCTCGTGTGTTCAAATCTTAGTGGGTCAAGTTTGTTTTGAGCAGAGTTCATGATGATTTCATGTGGCTAGAAGAGCAACCATTTAAAATCACCAAGGAAATCATTCATGTGATCACCAGTTATCCTATCTATGATCATGCCCGAGCACAAAAGATGATATCACATAAAGAATTAATCAGTTTAACTGGAGTAGAATTTGATTATAGAGGACTAAAACTGAACAATGTCACTGATGCAGAACTTAAGTTTGCTATTAGAGTAATTGGTTACTGTTTCTTCCAATCAGCAAGGGAAAACAATGTACCATGTGCAACAGTTGACTTAGCTTATAAAATTTTGAAAAAGGGAATGAAAGTTGACTTATGTGAAGTGTTATTGAAGAACTTGTTTGAGAACCTGAACACAATAAGGAAGCCGAAGAAGAACAACTTGGCAAATACACTAAAGTTTGGTTCACTTCTTGTATGCATGTTTTTGTACTTTGAAAAATTCTTTCCATCAGTCAGTAAAGTAGTTTGGGAGCTACACCGACCAATCACCCATCAGATTAATGACTTCATCAAGAAGTTGGGAGATAATCAATGATATCATGGATGACTGCTTCAACAAATTTCAAGAGAAGATGCAGAACAGGTACCGAATTCCACCCCAGTTAGTAGAGAAATATAAGAATGATATATGCTTTGAGGTAGACACCGATTACTGTTATGTGAATGCTGTCGAACCAAGGACTCAATCTTTTCCACCAATGGGTTACGAGATTGACTATGACATCACACAACAACAAATTGATGCATATCTTACATTACCAAGGCATGCTACTGAGATGAGGTATGGTACTTATGAAGAAGTAAAGGAAAAGGTAAAAATGAACATTGTAGTACCCAAAACTACAAGAAAGGCTACAAAGACGATTAAGGCATTATCTGAGAAATTTGGAGAAGACTCTTCCTCCACACCTGTCAAAGGCACTCTTGCCATCACCGAAGAGGAATTTGAAGCTCAAGAGGCAGCAATAACATTGAGCACCGAACTACCTAAGGGTAAAGTGTTGAAGAGAAAGAAACTGGACACTTCAAAGGCCCTACCGACTCCACCTCCAACAAAGAGACCTAACACAAGAGCATTTAGAGCATCACTGAGTAAGAAACAAAAGAGTGTTACTATTCCCAAGGTAACCAAGACCTACAAGAAATCTACTCAGAGACTCATTTTGGCAAAAGAGTCTAGTGATACAGAATTAGAGGATGCCAACAAATTCCAGATTGTTAAAAACAACAAGGTAAATATACATAGTGTTGAAAACTTCTGTACTAATTTGAAAGAATATGGAGGATTTGGTTCATTTAGATATGTCAAGTATGAGACTAGAAATAATGATGAGAAGAGACAAATTGAAGAAGCTGTCATCTGCACACTTCTAAAGTTCCGGTTAGCTCCATTGGAACTAGTTAAGTCACTTCCAAATGAGCTTTACTTGCATATTGATAATAGGTGGAAATATGCAATGGACTTAGAGAAACAAATTAGAGAAAGAAGTCTAGTCCATCTATTTCCTGATATGTCAGTAGCAGAAATAAAGGAACATTCAACAACCTACAATTCAAAATTTCTTGTCAAACAGAGAGCCTTAAAACTGATGAATGGGCTATATATTGACGTAGAAAAGGAGACAAAAGCAAAGTGGCAAGAAATATTCAAAATCAAGGATGTCAGTGAACAAGCTACAGTTGAAATTGTTGATGTCACTGAGCACGATCTTGATGTCACCGAGCAAGGTCCTGATGCTACCGAACAAGACCCTGCGGAGACCATTCAAAAAGATGAAGATGTCATGGATACAGAAGCACCAGAGCAGGAAATGATTGAAGACACTACATATGCAAAAATTGTATCTAGTGAATTTGTTTTAGAACAAGTTCAGCCATATCCACCGGTCAAGCAACCTGTCTCTACAGAAGCTCCTTAGGATACAACACAAGGCACCGAAGGTCACAAGTCTATAGCAGTAGAAGGTACAACTCAAGAACAGACCTCTCAAGCATCATCGAGCACTAAAAATGTTGCAGCCAAGACACCCAGTACCAAGACACCAAAAGACACCACAGCGGCTACAGGAACCGACCAAAGTGTTACCTCTACCGAGCAACCTACCAAGGATTAGCAAGCCTCACAAGCTATTGTCTTAGTACAACTGGCCAAAGGTAAAGAGAAGAAAGTGAAAAAGCATAGTTTCAAAGTTGATTTATCTAAACCAATAGTGTTGCCCAATATGGATATATCAAAATTAAAGGGGCAAGCACTCATTGATTTTGGTGAACTATGCAAAGCAAAGGCCGAACAAGAAAAATAGATGGCCATTCAAAAGAAGAATAAAGTACTTCAGAAGGTGAAGACACTGCTAACATATATGTTACCTACAGCTACAGTGTCAACCGATGCAGCCATCCACATTCAACTGGGTGAACTCCTAAATCAAATAGAAACATCTGGAGTTGATGCATCTGAGTATTTGAGGAAGCTGAAAGACAAAGAGCTCACTACAAAAATGATTGAAGAGGTACATAAAGCTTTAGCTATTGGCAAAGTCAAACTTGTCAAATTTATTGCTGAGTTGACTCCTCAACTCAAGCACATTCATTATTTATTTTAGAAACTCTTCACATTTTCTTCATTCATTAAAGACATTAAGAATAAAACAAAGACAATTGAGAAATAGATCACCGATCTCTCAAATAAGTTGACCACAGAGACAAAATTCAATTCATAATTTCTATACAAGGTTACAACAGCTCATGGCTCAACAATTGGACTTAAGAAATGACGAACACAAGATCAAGATGGATATAATGACACTCCATACATTATTCCTTCCACATCTTTCATTAGTCCAAGAACAGATCAAATGAGCCACATACTTGTCTACTACTCAAGAGGGAAGCACTCTTGATGGCTTAATATCACTATTGGTTGATATTCAAGCATAAAATTCTTTAATGGAAAGTGTAAAGGATGCACTCTCAGTCACTCTCACCGATGCCCGAAACAAGTACAAATCTATTTTTGATCAGTTACCACCCCCAGATGGAAATTAAGTTTTTGATGTTTGTCAAAAAGGGGGAGTGATACTATATGATACTATATAGGGGGAGTGATATAATATATTTGGGGAGTGATATAGTTTTGATATAATATTCAGAGTATTGTATATAGGGGGAGTATACCGAATAGAGTAAGCAGAGTATCTAAGAGCAATGAACCGAACAGTATAAAGAACAGTAAGCAAAGCACCAGAAAAGATCACCAAGCATGCAAAATTAGAGTTATGTACAGTATATTGACAAGGGGAGTAAATTTAAATATATTATTTCATTGACTATTGTATATACTGTCAGTATAGTCATTTTGCAAAGTATATAGATTTTTGAGTTATAACTTTGAAAGTAGTTTTTGTCAAACATCTCAACTAATGTCAAAAGGGGAGATTGTTACTACTTATCAGATTGCCATTAGTTTTATGTCAAAGTTATACTATATACTCTAGTTGGTTAACACTACCCAATCATGCAGTCGGTATAACAGAGAAGTCAGTATGCATAGTCTAGTCGGTTACAGAAGAAAGCAGTCACAGAATGTAGTATTCACTGAGTTGTCTACCGAATATCTTTTCATGGCTACCGATCAACAAAGATGACACACCGAGTTGATATACACCGAGTGAAATGTGTTACCAAATACATTGAACTTGGACATGCATATGAAAATGTGTTACAAGATCGAGGCACATCTAACCATTATCACATTGGAAATTGCACTAGAAGATTGTGTATGATTATGAGGTCATCTAACCAATGAAATATTTTGCATGATCATTCATTCAATAAATCGTGTTTGTAAGATCGAAGCAATGAATTGGATCACCGTTTTAAGAGATCTATTTATACAACATGAGTTAAGTATATGTATGCATGAAAGAAGACTGTTACAAAGACACAGAGGTCACAGAGAAGGTTTTCAGAGAACAGTTGAAGAACAGAGTAAACAAAAGGGTTTACCGAGTTACTATATGGGTTACCAAGGTATGCTATAAGCAAGGTAATCTATTCTGAGCATATATAATCTGATATAACATTTCAGATGTAAAGTTGCAGATATTTGTAATGATTTTATTGTAATATTGAAGTTGAAAGAAAAACCTTTAACAGGGTAAAAGACTCTAATCAAGTCTATAAATTGTAAAACCTCTAACTAGGTGCAACATTTAGATTAAGTGTTGTAAAATCCTTTAGCAAGGTAGATCTAATAGATCTTGTTACTCCTAACAGGGTAAGCTATCAAAAATAGCTAAACAGGTAGCTCTAACCGAGCATTCTTTATTATTGCAGTAGTGAAGTTGTGGGTGCCATCCCCACCACAGTTTTTCTCTCTAACCAAGAGTTTTTGCGTAACCAAAATATATGTGTTATGGAGTGAATCATGTATGATTGTTATCTATTTGTTTTAGCTTTATATTATGTTATTGCACTATTTGGTTTATGCATAACAGTAAATATATTGTTCAAGAAAAGTTTTGGAGTACTGATTCACCCCTCCCCTCTTAGTACATTAGCCTAACACAAATATGGTCATAGAGAAAATCAATGTATATTTAGAAACAATCAGAATATTAATGCACCCACCGGTCAATGTTCCAAATGCAACAAAGTTGGTCATAATTCAAAAAATTGCAGAATGAATGTGAAATGCTATGTTTGTGGAAGATATGGACACTTATCTAATCAATGTAGAACACAAACCAATGTAGGATATGGAAAGGCTATTCAGAGGAATAATGTGACTTGTTATGCTTGTAACAAAATTGGACATATTGCCAAATTTTGTAGAAGCAAGACTTCACTAGCAAACAATAAAGGATCTAGTTTGAAAGGCAAAGAAAAGGTAAATGAGGTAAAGCAAGAGTTTTCAAAACAATGGATTATGAAGAGAGATCAGAATGTTGATGAAACTATCTCTATACTGGTAGAACAGAGTAATCCTCCACCGGTAGGAGATTCTTCATCCAACTAAGAAGTAACCCTTTGGGGGTATTGCAGTAAGTTGAAAATCATGCAGATTATCCTCGGTCAATGGTGAGAAGATAGATTTCTTCTTTACCGGCAGATATGTTAAGTTTTCACTTAACCGATGAGCATTTAATGTGGTTGGTAAGAGAAATGTCATTATAAATCAGCTAATTTCCCTCTTTTTAAACTCACAGAGCATTTAAATTAGCAGAGAGTGCGAAAACATAGCGAATGCATTCAAGGCGAAGGTTCGAAGTGATTTATTCAAGCATTCAAAATATTTTCAAGCAGCTAAAGTGGACATCGAAAAGTAAGTTTAATGGCAGGAAGAGTAAAAGAGATTACAGATGAAACTGTTGATAACTGGGATATATTTTTTGTGGAGAAGGAAAAACAAGAGGAAATGAATGGATCGAACAATAAATTTAAAGTATATCAGAAGGATAAGGACAAGGGCAAATGAAAAATTGGTGGCATTCCAAACATCAAGATCATTGACAATTTACCACCACCTTTAGATACTGCACTGGTACATACAGATGATCCACCGGTTATTGACACTGAAGGTGTTACACATGATGACACAAATATTGAATCTGAGATACTATTCACTATGAATGTGGATACTCTGGAAGTGAATATTGTTGTGGACAAGGATAGTGCAGAGGTTAAGGAAGACAATGTTGACTGTGGCAACATGGCTGAGAAACCGGTAGAGACTATTGAGGTTGAGATCCCAACCCAAGTAGAGCAACCATTAGATACTAGGAAACCTACTGAAGGAATAGATGTTGGCACAGGGCCACGAGAGATTCAGATATTGACAGTTGAACTTACTGAGAAACTTACTAAGGCACATGTACACACTGAGGTAGAGAAACCGACAATAACTGAGACATCAAAACAGTCTGAGAAACCCTTACAAGTTGAGATGTAAACACAGACTGATCCACCGGCATAAAACATAAGTAAAATGGTTATAACTGATGGAAGCACATAGGTAATAAAGGCAATTGGTGAGACATCCGACACATTAGCAAGTGAATTCAGACTTACCAATGTTACAGAGGTACTTTTGGATTAAATAAAAAAGATAACGGATTGCAATGCATTGGCCTGCAAGGCAATTGATAACACTGTACCTATTCTTAAATTGATTGCACCAAATTGTAACATAGATCATATTAAGGATTCTTTAGGCAAATTGGACACATTGTCCAAATTTATTGTTGACAATGTAATAACCATTGATAAAGTGAATGAGGATACAATAAAGGATAGAGTTGAAAAAGAGAAGGACAAATTCTTTGATGACACCATAAAGAAGTGCACTGAACAACTAAATACATTATTACCGACACTGAACTCTACTATTTTGGAGTACAAAGAGCTATACAGGGAAACATACAAACCTCACCTTCTGACAGAGGACATGGACAAGGAGATCAGTAAAACACAAAAGGAAATTGATGACATAGTGGATAACATAATTGGTTCATCTGGTCACATATCAGCTTTTGAGCAAGAAATGGAAGGTTTTGAGGAAAAATTAGAGAAACTTGAAAAAGAAAAGGTAAGGATAAGGTCTAATGCCAGAGAGCTTAAAAATAAAATTGGTCCTAAGTTGGACAATCTTATTTCTTAGAGAATAGAAATATCTAAGGCATTACTTCAAGAAGAACAATCACCAGAAGATCACATGCATTATCTCACCGACACGATCCACCAAACTGAGGCAACCTTGGATGACAACAAAAGGTTTATGCAGAGTCTGAATTTGGTTTTGGCATATATCTTTTAGATTGTAACCAATAGGTTATAGACTTTGAGGTGAAATTTTTGCACTCATTTGACTATTTTTGACAACCTTTGTCATTGATGTCAAAGGGGGAGTAGTGGAGAGAAAAATGCTTCTTCAGAGGTGATTATTTTCTCAGGGGGAGCACATCTTTTTGGAAAATTTTTGAACTTCAGTTTTTGGAATAGTTTCTGGATTTTTCTCATGAGTGTTGCCATCAATGCCAAAGGGGGAGATTGTTGGCATTCTACACTCTTATGAGAATAGTTGATGTTATCATTGATGACAACCAACTGGCAACCAACTGGCAAACATTTGTCAACCCAACGACAATTACCGACACCACCAATAGACTTCTATATACACCGACATGCACTTCACCGACAGTGGCAATAATGCATACTAGCACTCAAGCCGACATGGAATAAAATTTGTTTATTGTTTTATATTGTAATTATATTTTGTACAAGCCGACATGGCATATTGTAAAAGACTCATATATATGTATGAGATCTTATAGGTCATTTAAAAAAAAAACAATAGATGAGAAGATATGATATAGAGATAAGAGAGAGAGAGAATAGATGAAATTTTGTATAAGGTGATATAGTTGATAGCGAAGGTTTTGGTAATAGACCGAGCTTAAACCGGTACTAAACTTGGCATAGTTGATGTTGATTTGAAGCAGTACATTATTTTGTAAGTTAGTGAGACTTTTGTTTTGTGATTGAGCAGTGAGCTCTAGGCTGCTAGCATTCTTGCATGTGCATTCCCCTCATTGTAAGTAATATTTATTCATTGGCCAGTGAGTGAATATTGTGGGTCACAAATCCCACTGAGGTTTTTCCCACACTGAGTTTCCTCGTTAAATATCTTGTGTTATGGTGTGTTCTCTATGTTGTCTCTATTATTCTTATTTGTTGCATTAATTCTTATTTACTGGTACACTATTTTGGGATACAATGTTCTTAATAAGTTTAAATATTCTGCTAACCGGTTAGACACTGATTCACCCCCTCCTCTCAGTGTCTTTGGGACTATCATTGATTCTAACATGCATATGTTAGGCCCAATATAGAAAGCTAATGTACTGAGAGGGGAGGGGTGAATCAGTACTCCAAAAATTTTCTTTGATAGTAACCTTACTATTATGCATAAACAAAATAGTGCAGTAACATAAGATAAAACTAAAATCAACAGATAACAATCACACATGATTCACTCCATAACACATATATTTTGGTCACGCAGAAACTCTTGGTTAGAGAGAAAAACTGTGGTGGGGATGGCACCCACAACTTCACTACTGCAATAATAAAGAATGCTTGGTTAGAGCTACATTTAGCTATTTCTGATAGCTTACCCTATTAGGAGTATCAAGATTAGTTAGATCTACCTTACTAAAGGATTTTTACAACACTATATGAGTGTAGCACCTGGTTAAAGGATTTGCAATTTATAGACTTGGTTAGAGTCTTTTACCCTGTTAAAGGTTTCTCTTACAACTTCAAAATATTACAATATAATCTTTACAAATATCTGCAACTTTACATCTGAAATGCTAAAGTAGATTCTATGTGCTTTGAATAAGATTACCTAGCTTGTAGCATACCTTGGTAACCCATAATGAAACTCGGTAAACCCTTCTGTTTACTTTGTTCTTTGATTGTTCACTGATAACCTTCTTGGTGACCTCTCTGTGTCTCTGTAACAGTCTTCCTTCATGCATACACACTGTTATCTCATTGCATATCATATGTCTAACCCTAGAATCATGCTGTATAAATAGATCTCTTACAACGGTGATCTGATTCATTGCTTCGATCTTACAAAAAGATTCTTTGAATGAATAACTAAACAAAATATCTCATTGGTTAGATTGACCTTGTAATCATACACAATCTCCTAATGCAATTCCCAATGCAAAAATGGTTAGATGTGCCTCGATGTTGTAACATGTTTTCATGTGCATGTCCAAGTTCAATGTATCTGGTAAAATTTTTCACTCGGTGAATATCAACTCGGTGAGTTAACTTTACCACTTGGTAGCCATGAAACTTTACTCGATAAGCAGCTCGGTGAATACTGTGTTTTGTGACTGCTTTCTTCTGTAACCGACTAGACTGCTCATACTGACTTCTCTGTGTGTACCGACAGCATGATTCGGTAATACTAACCGACTAGAATATAGTATGACTTTGGATATGAAACTAATGGCAATTTGATAAGTAGTAACAATCTCCCCTTTTGACATTAGTTGAGATGTTTGACAAAAACTACTTACAAAGTCATAACTCAAAAACTATATACTTGACAAAATGATTATACTTGACAATATGTACAATAGTCAATAGTATATGTAGATATACTCCCCTTATCATTATTCTGTACATAACTCTGAATTTTGCATGTTTGGTTTTGTTCTGTACTTGTGTGCTCTGAATGCTCTGTATATTATGCGCGGTATACTCCCCTTGTATACAATACTCAAAATTGTGTTATCAAAACTGTATTACTCTCCAAGTGTAGAATTACTCCCCCTTTGCTAGGCTTTCCTCTATGTAGTATCATAATATTACTCCCCCTTTTTGACAAACATTAAAAACCTAATTTCCATCCGAAGGCGGTAATTGATCAAAAATAGTCTTATACTTGGTCCGGGTGTCGGTGAGGGCGACTGAGAGTGAGTCCTTGAGACTTTCCATTAAGGAGTTTTGAGCTTGAATATCAGATAAGAGTGATATCAAGCCATCGAGAGTACTTCCCTCTTCTGTAGTTGATAAGCTTGTAGCTCGGTTGAGCTGCTCCTGTACTGATGAGAGATGAGGAAGGAATAATGTTTGAAGGGTCATTATATCCATCCTAATTTTATGCTTTTCATTCCTTAGTTCTAACTGTTGAGCCATGAGCTGTTGTAGCTTTTTGTAAAAATTCTGAACTAAATTAGGCTTAGTGGTCAACTTAGATGAGAGATCGGTGATCTCTTTCTCAATTGCATCAGTTTTATTTTTGATGTCTTTAATAAATAAAGAAAATGTACACAATTTCTGGAATAAATAAAGAATGTGCTTGAGTTGAGGGGACAATTCAACAATGAATTTGACAAGTTTTACCTTGCCAACAACAATTGATTTTTGAACTTCCTTTATCATTTTTGATGTAAGCTCTTTATCCTTGATCTTGCTTAAGTACTCGGATGCATCAACTCCAGATGTTTCAATCTAATTAAGGAGTTCATCCAACTAAATATGGATGGCTACATCAGTTGACACTGTTGCTGATGGTAGCATTTTTGTGAGTATTGTCCTAACCTTCTAAAGTACTTTCTTCTTTTTTTGTATGGCCAGTTGCTTCTCCTGTTCGGCCTTTGCTTTGCATAGTTCACCGAATTCAGTGAGTGCTTGCCCTTTCAATTTGGAAATGTCGACATTGGGCAACACGATTGGTTTAGATAAGTCAAATTTAAAACCATGCTTTCTCACCTTCTTCTCTTTTCCTTTGGTTTGTGGCACTAAGACAAGTGCTTGTGAGGCTTGCTATCCCTCGGTAGGTTGCTCGGTAGATGCAACAATTTGGTCCGTACCAGTAGCAGTTGTAGTGTCTCTGGGTGGTTCAGTGCTAGGAGTCTCAGTTGTAATATTTGCAGTGCTTGTCTGTGCTTGAGACGTTTGATCTTTGGTTGTGTCACCTACAACTTTAGATTTGTTGCCTTCGGTAGCTTGCTTAGTGTCTTTGGGAGCTTCGGTTGAGACTGGTGGCTGCACCAGCGGATAAGGCTGAACTTGTTCTAAGATAGATTCACTAGAGACAAGTTTTGCATAAGTGGTGCCTTCAATCATTTCCTGCTCTGGTGCTGCTTCATCCATTACATCTTCATCAATTTGTATTGTGTCAACCAAGTCTAGACCTTGCTCGGTGACATCAACAATTTCAATTTGAGATTGTTCATCGACATCCTTTTGTTTGAAGATCTCCTGCCACTTGGCTTTAGTCTCATTTTCCACATCAATATATAGCCCATTCACTAATTTTAAGGCTCTCTATTTCACAAGAAATTTTGAATTGTATGTGATCAGATGCTCCTTAATTTCAGCTATGGACATGTCAGGAAATAAATGGATGAGACTTCTTTCTCTTATTTGTTTCTCTGAATCCATTGCATATTTCCATCTGTTATCAATATGTGAGTAGAGTTCACTCGGAAGTGACTTTGCTAGTTCTAATGGTGCTAACTGAAACTTCAGAAGTGTACATATGATAGCTTCTTCAATCTGTCGTTTCTCATCATTATTCCTAGTCTCATACTTAACATATCTGAATCATGCAAATCCACGGTATTCTTTGAGATTGGCACAAAATTTTTCAACACTGTGAATGTTTACCTTTTTGCTTTTCACAATCTGGAATTTGTTTTCATCATCAGACTCTGTATCACTTGACTCTTTTGCCAAAATGAGTCTCCAAGTAGATTTCTTGTAAGTCTTAGTTACCTTAGGAACAACAACAGTCTTTTGTTTCTTGCCTGGTGATGCAACTGATGCTCTGGTGTTGGGTCTCTTTGTTGGTGGAGTTGGTAGGGCCTTTGTGATGTCCCGTTTCTTTCTTTTTAGAACTTTTCCCTTTGGCAACTCTGTGCTCAATGTTATTGTAGCCTCCTGTGCTTCTGATTCTTCCTCGGTTATGGCAAGATTTCCTTTGACAGGTGTAGAGGAGGATTCTTCTCCGAATTTCTCAGATAAAGCCTTTATCATCTTTGTAGCTTTTCTTGTATCCTTAGGAACTACAATGCTCATTTTTACTTTCTCCTTCACCTCTTCATAGGTTCCATACCTTAGTTCAGTTGCATGCCTTGGCAATGATAGATAGGCATCAATTTGTTGGCGTGTGATATCATAATCAATTTCATAACCCATTGGTTGCAACGATTGGGTCCTTGGTTCAACAACATTTACATAGCAATAATCAGTGTCGACTTCAAAACATATATTGTTCTTGTATTTTTCGACCAACTGTGGTGGGATCCTATACCTGTTGTGCATTTTCTCTTGGAATTTTCTGAAGTAATCATCCATGATATCATTGAAGTTATCTCCTAACTTCTTGATGTAATCATTGATCTGATGGGTGATAGGTCGGTGCAGCTCCCATACTGCTTTACCGACTGAGGGAAAGAACTTCTCAAAATAGAAAAACATACATACAAGTAGTGAAGCTAACTTTAGTGTGTTTGCCGTGTTGTTCTTCTTTGGCTTCCTTATTGTGTTCAGGTTCTCAAACAAGTTCTTTAGTAGCACTTCACATAAGTCTACTTTCATTCCCTTTTTCACTATTTTGTAGGCCAGGTCCACTGCAGCACATGGTACACTATTTTCCCTTGCAGATTGGAAGAAACTGTAACCAATGACTCTGATTGCAAATTTTAGTTCAACATCAGTGACATTATTTAATTTCAGTCCTCGGTAATCGGATTCTACTCTGGTTAGACTGATTAGCTCCTTTTGTGATATCATTTTCTGTGCATGAGCATGATCATAGATGGGATATCTGGTGATCAGATGAATGACTTCCTTCGTTATCTTGAATGGTTTCTCTTGTAGCCACATGAAATCATCATGTACTCTGCTCAATACAAACTTACCCCACTGGGGTTTGAACACACGAGGATAGACTAGGGCTTCAATTAATCCCTTGATTTTGATATGCTCAAATTTACTATCCAGTTTGCCATCAGTGCATAGTTCATCATATGTGTCACTAATCTCTACATGACCAAGTTCCTCAACACGACATTTGGTAAAGAATCTGACATCTTCTACCAATAAGACTCAATCCGGGATGAGTGAAAATGCAGTTTTATTATCCGATTCTGAGGCAACTTTTGGAGTTAGGGAATATTTCAGCGAGGGCTTCTCCACATTTTGGACAACTACAGGGTCTTGGATCTTGGGTGCCATGGTAGATCTTGGGTAAGATTCGACACATTATCCTTAGGGTTTATAAGTGACTGACTCTTCACACTCGGTAGACAATAGCAATTTGACTAGATCGGAAACCAGCTAAACAATGTGAATAGATTGATGTAAATACCTCGAAATTCACTCTGAATGAAGTTTGATCACTTTGATTCACTCTGCTTTGCTTCTCAAAAACTTGGGTGAATGAAAATGACCGCAAAAACACTTTTAAGTACTCAAAAATACCTTATTGGGCTCCGTGCAAGTTAGGTCAAGATATTAAATGCACTTGGTTCACCTTTTACCGATTTACTCCATTTTCTATTTTCACAGAGTACCCAACTTTGCTTTATTAACTGACTTGGCAGGTTTCCTATATACACCGACTTGACAGGTTTCCTAAATAGTATGTAAATTGACTAATTGCATCATAACTATGCAGATTTTGAATTCTGTTCATAATAGAATAAGAATTGTTATGATTTAACTTTTAAAGAATGCAGTCCCTTCATACCTTTTCTTGACTAATGTGAAATAGGTGCACCTAACTCGGTAGGTAAGGTGCTTTCTTCATCAGACATAATTTCTTTCTTTTTCCAAATCATCTTGAATTTTTCTTTTATCTCTTCAATGTCTCTTCTCGGTTGATCTCTGCAATCTCCAGTTAAATGTCCAACTTTGTGACAATGAAAACATGCCATACAGGGATTTCTCCATGATCTCCGGTTGTTCATTCCAAACCTTATAAAACAGTTGGCACTTATATGTCCATATCTTCCACAACATTCGCACCATATCCTTGTATTGTACTCCCATGGTACTGCTGCATATTGTCGGTAGGGATTTGTGTGAGTTCGGTAACCTCCAGTGTTTGCTCGGTGTGGATACTTCATGTAGTTCTTTTGCTTAAACCAACACTTCTCGGTACTATGTCCATATCTATTGCAGTTTTTACAAAACCCTTTAAATTTTTCCTTCTACTGGTTGTTAACAGACTTTGTCCTACATTGATTAGGTATGTGACCATATTTATTGCAATTATAACAATATCCATTGGAATTAGAGATATTCGGTTGCTTACCTTTTCTAATCTGGCATATGTTGGCAGTATGACCTTGATTTCCACAATAGTAGCAAATAGGCTTCTTCCTTTTGAAGTTATTCCTTTTTCCAGCTTGTTTTGATGATTCTCCTCTCTCGGTAGTATGAATTCCTTTCTTGGTAGAGTCTTTTCCTTTGTAACTGAGTCCTCCATCTTTGTAGAGTCTTCTTGTATTTAGTTGCTCATCCAACATCTTTGATGCTTCATAAATTTTCTCCAATGATTCTTTGGATTTCTTCTCTGTTTCAAGTTCACCAGTCAACCTTGATACTTCAAGTTTCAATGATTGATTTTCATCATTCTTCAGAATTGCTTCATGATGTGCATAACCTAGTTGATCTGTCATATTTTGTTGAATGCCAGTTAACCTTATGATTTCATCATCCTTATTAGATACTAGAGCTTCAAGTTGTTGTTTCTCTCTTTGTAGATCTCTTGCTTTATCCTCAGCTATCCTTAATGCATCTAGATGTTTATTCATTTGTGTACTAAAATGTTCATGTTCTCTTTTCATTGCTTTTAGTTGATCAGCCAATGATTTGTTCTTTTCTTTCAACATTCCAATCATTTCTTCAGTTTCTTCAGATATACTGTTCTCAGATGATGTCTCGATTTGTTCCACTAGCTCTTGAGAATCCTTTAAGTCATCAGATAATCTTCTCCTTACTTTTAGAGATTTTTGCATTTGCTTCTGCATGTCTGCAATTACTTGATTTGCATTATCCAGCTCTTCTTGAAGATGCACAATCCTCCGAGATTGTTTGTAGCCTTCCATTGCTAAGATCTTTCTCTTTAGGTAGTTAAACCATTTTCCAAGATTCAAGCTCTGATACCAATTGTTAGGCCCAATATAGAAAGCTAATGTACTGAGAGGGGAGGGGTGAATCAGTACTCCAAAACTTTTCTTTGATAGTAACCTTATTGTTATGCATAAACATAATAGTGCAGTAACATAAGATAAAACTAAAATCAACAGATAACAATCACACATGATTCACTCCATAACACATATATTTTGGTCATGCAGAAACTCTTGGTTAGAGAGAAAAACTGCGATGGGGATGACACCCACAACTTCACTACTGCAATAATAAAGAATGCTCGGTTAGGGCTACATTTAGCTATTTCTGATAGCTTACCTTGTTAGGAGTATCAAGATCAGTTAGATCTACCTTACTAAAGGATTTTTACAACACTATATGAGTGTAGCACCTAGTTAAAGGATTTACAATTTATAGACTTGGTTAGAGTCTTTTACCCTGTTAAAGGTTTCTCTTACAACTTCAAAATATTACAATATAATCACTACAAATATCTGCAACTTTACATCTGAAATTCTAAAGCAGTTTCTATGTGCTCTAAATAAGATTACCTAGCTTGTAGCATACCTTGGTAACCCATAATGAAACTCAGTAAACCCTTCTGTTTACTCTGTTCTTCGACTGTTCACTGATAACCTTCTTGGTGACCTCTCCATGTCTCTGTAACAATCTTCCTTCGTGCATACACACTGTTATCTCATTGCATATCATATGTCTAACCCTAGAATCATGCTGTATAAATAGATCTCTTATAGCGGTGATCTGATTCATTGCTTCGATCTTACAAAAAGATTCTTCGAATAAATAACTAAACAAAATATCTCATTGTTTAGATTGACCTTGTAATCATACACAATCTCCTAATGCAATTCCCAATGCAAAAATAGTTAGATGTGCCTCGATGTTGTAACATGTTTTCATGTGCATGTCTAGGTTCAATGTATCTGGTAAAACGTTTCACTCGATGAATATCAACTCGGTGAGTTAACTTTAGCACTCGGTAGCCATGAAACTTTACTCAGTAAGCAGCTCGGTGAATACTGTGTTCTGTGACTGCTTTCTTCTGTAACCGACTAGACTGTTCATACCGACTTATCTGTGTGTACCGACAACATGATTCAGTAATACTAACCGACTAGAATATAGTATGTCTTTGGATATGAAACTAATGGCAATTTGATAAGTAGTAACAACATACATGTGTTACACCTTCTTTACTTCATTTTAATGTTTATTTAATGCTAAAAAAGAAAACATTGTTTTCTCGTAAATAGATTTACGTTTTATATTATTTGCATATGAATGATAGTGCATGTCATATAATATAAAGATATTGTATGAAGGAATATGCATGCTAGATGTATGATTATGTTAGTCATGTGTTTTTTTTGGGAAAGTATACATTTAGGGATGGGTGCTGAATATGGGGTTTAGAGAGTATAGTTTTCTTTTTCCAAACTATCATATTGCTATGCATGGCATTATACTCAGCCGAGTAACTTATTGACCATTGAAATAGATGTATTTATTTATGACTCTCTACCCTATCCTTGTATTGATCTTGCTTGTTTATTAAATGAATTAGAATAAATGAAAATGCATGTATCATACTAGGCATGCACCAAGATTCCATCTTGCATATCAAATTATTCTTGCTAAGCAATTCTTATAGGGTTAGGTATTTTAGATTGATTTAGAATTCCAAGGAAGCGTATGATTCAAGGTTGGGTGGAAAAAAAACTTGAATCTTGTTCTCATCTTCATTCAAAGGATTGAATTGAAGATAGCTAAAGGATTGGAGACAAAGGATGCATCTCATCCCTTATTGTGTTATTTATCATTTATATGTATATTTAAGCTTAAGGCAATTGAATGCCTAAGTTATGTAATGAAATTATGAATGATGTATAGTATGATTGAAATACTATGAAAAGAGTAACCTATGTTGTAAGAATACTATATTATATATTTTAATAAACATAGACTTGTGAATTTATAATATTGAACTTGCATATGGAATGATATTATGTGATTATGGAATGATTAGAGAGAGAAACAAATGAATTTGTTAAATAAATTATAGATTTGTTTGAAGAATAAAAAGTATTCATTCTTTTATTGAAGTTAGAATGTCTACCTCTTTACAAATATTTACACACCACTCCAACTTGGTCCTCCCACATCTTTTCTTATGAATAAGATATGTACTCTACCCTCTAAATGCACCCAACATAAGGGAGTTGTTAAAAGATGAAATTAATTGAATCTCACCCAAGCTTCACTAACCTTACATGGAAAATTATCGGATCTCCTCTATTTCATTTAATTCCTTTGTTATTGCTATCCATACTTCACTGGCTGCTAGTTTTGCAAAATTGGTCTATGGTGGAATTACTTAGTCCAAGGAGTCAATATTCCACATTCGACTTCTTTGCAATAGCTTCATGTTTTAGACAAATTATAAAGATATATTATTTCTATAGATCTTTTCTTTTAATTGTATGGCTTGACAAGATGTTTGTGCCCACAAGATAACAAATCTCCTTTCATCCATTGAGTTATAAGAATAATTAGAGTTTTCCTTGAGTGATAGACAAGAGGAGATTTGTAGACGTCTGAAATTAATTAAATTAAATACCGATAGACAAGAGGATATTTGTAGACACATAAATTAATTAAATTAAATAATTAATTAATTTAGCCTTTCTACATAATTAATTTAATTTAATTATGTTATCCTTATTCATCTTAAAATTAATTAAATCAATTTTAATTAATCACTATAGCCCAATAATTAATTTGTCAATAACTTATTTATTTATCCATTCTTCTAAAGTCCCTTAAATTATTAATTCTTCTAATTTACTCTTAGTTAATTAATCCTATTTAATTAACTTAATCAGGTAATTCCAACAAATCACTTCTAATCCTTTCTTAGCCTAATTAATTCTTCTAGAAGCATGATTATCATTATTCTTCAATTTTATATTCTCCCACACATTCTCTCTCCTCTTGTCAAATCCTCCTAAATTATCCACTTGCTCTCTAATCTCCCATTAATCCACCTAATCTCCTCTCTCAATCATTTGCACAATCCTAACCACCATGATTAGGAGCAAGCTAACCATTTGCCATAAATGGTTTGTTCCCTCCATCTTCCAATACCTTAAATGCACCTACTTTGGTCATGTCAAAGGTTTTAAAATCCTTTTCAAATTCCCATGCCTGATGCAGAGGATACTGGTCTACAAACACCCCAATAGGCAATACTTGTTATTTCCACAACTTGACCTTAGAATCCCTCAAGGTTTTCTAGTCTTCTCCTTTCACCAATGGACTCAAATTGTGTTACTAGCTCAAACAACCCAATAAAATAGCACCTAGGGTCTTCACATTCCCCAACCAAATTTCCTAAACAATCAAAACATACCCATTTGCTTGGTTTACACAAAACCCTCTTACCCCGGTGCAACCTAGGCCTTATCCTAGTAACCCTGCCAAACTGGTTTTTCCAACTTTTTCCCCAAAAAACTTACAAAAATAATTGTACTTCTAGATACCCTTTTGGAAGTTGTATAACATATGTGAAACTAAGACATGGTTCCTTTGGACGAAATACCCTGACCAGTACCCTGCTACACATCGACTAGGCCTAATTAGCCTTTTTTTTTCAAAGCAAGTACTAACAAATGGTATGACCATAACAAATAACCAAAAAAAAGTCTTGAAAAATGTTCCAAAACAATATATTTTCCAACTTTAAAGGCAAGAAACACTCATTTGACAAGTTAGATATCAAACCCTCATTTTTTAGGCCTTCTAACACAAGGCTTTCTCAAAACCACTCCTCCATTCACTTCCAAACTCAACCAAGGGTCATTTCACCTTGTATTCAACCCCCAAAAACATCTTCCAGCAAAAAAACACCACCTTGTTAAGCTACTTCTCCTGCTGCTATTCTCATGCCTCCATTTTCATGCTTTTTCTAACACAAACAGTCACTTTTCTTGGTGATCACCTATTTAGTCTCTTTTCCATGCATTATTTTCATTGGGTTAGTTAAAAATACATTTATAGGGTCTCATTCCTAAAGGAATAGTAAATACATAAAGAGGAATGAGCCCTAACTTCTCATTTTGACTCCAAACTGACACAAAATGTGCACCTACAACATGGTTCTTTTGGACAGTCAAAATAAATGATCAAAACAGATGTAAAAACCTTCAAAATGGATTCAAATACTCATAAATACCCAAAGGAATCACCTACAATCCATTTCCAATCCTCAAAATGATAGAAAACAATCCAAATCAAGCAAGTAACTTTCAAATTTTTGTATTACAAAAGAAGTTGTCCGTACAATGCAATTGAGACTCTTCCCCAAACTTCAACCCTTCTTCTCTAGGTTGTGTAAATGAGGTATAAATCAATACAAACCTTCCCAGACCAAACATAACTACCTTTCTCCTTAACAAACACCTAAACCTCTTGTTTGGCTAACTAACCGTTGGGTTTCAAATTTGAATTTGGCAATACTAGACATAATACTCTTAAACCTAATTTATAAACACCAAAGGCTTTATTTGAGCCCTATTACATCAAAATGACTCAACATGACCTTACTAAACTCATTAGGCATCCTTTGTGCCTTTATTACATATTTAGACTTAATGACCCCTATTAGGTCCATTTGCACTCATAACTCATTTCACTCTTCCTATTACATTCAAATGCCTTAATAGGATTTATTACATCATTTATAGGTCCTTTAGACCCTTGAATCCATGTTCTATACCAATATGGCTTCATGTGCCTCCATGTCATAGGAAGTGCTCCTGCACCATACTCCCCCCAATGAAAAATCTCTTGTCCCTAGAGAAAAGGGGTCTTGTCTGTACTCCATGCATCCTTATAGAAGGCTACCTACATGTTTGGCCTCTTGCAAACTTCTGTAGCAATAACAACTCATGAAATGAGTTGGTCTTCCACCTATTACCTGCAACAAACTCATGATCAAATAAAAATAAATCATTAGATCTTTGGTTTAGACAATAACGTATGGACTGCTGTTGCACCAGTTTCCTTGCCTTTGTGAGGTCCAAATGACCCCCAACTCCATTCATCTTTGAAGGACTATCACTATCCTTAGTTTGCACACCTAGAGGGCACTCAACAGTCCCTACCATCACACTAGTTTGTATCTTCCTTTTTCCATCATCAACAAAATGTTGCTGCCCTTCTGACTTCTTTTTGAACCCTTGGTCACTGCCTTGTGTTCCCTTCATCTTAGGAATCTGCATACTCACATACTCCTTCCTATGAAAGCATATTACATTGGATTCAAAGATCTGATTATTCTTTAAAGGAGTTAGTGTAAATCTCTTACCATCTTTGTGAACAACATATGTGTTCAAGAACCCATCATGCAATGTCCTTCTTTGATATTGCCAAGGCCTTCCCAAGAGTACATGATAACATGTCATAGGAACAATGTGACACAATACCCTATCATGATAATCACCAATGGTAAAATCTACATATGCTTGCTCTTGGACTACTAGATTTTGTTCATCTGTTACCTAAGTGGCTTTGTAGGGTCTATTATGTGGTATTCTTACTAAATTCAACTTGTCAGCCATCTCTTGAGAAACCAAGTTATCAAAATAACCTGAGTCAATGATTATCCTACATACTTTACCATGGCTCAAGCATTGAGTTCTAAAAATGGATACCTGGGGTTGTACCTGCTGCAACCTTTGACCTCTTCCAAATATCCAAAAGTCACCCTCAAGTTCTGGAGAAGCAATACCAATTTTCTCTTCTGCTAGTTTTTCTTCCCCTTGGGCCAACTAAACTCTCTTCTCAGTCTTCTTGCCACCTTGTTCATTCATTGGACATTTGAAGGAAGCGTGCTCAACTTCATTGCATGTGAAGCACCTTCTCGTGAAGACTCCTAATCCTCTACCTGATCCAAATCTGCTTCCACCTCTGTATCCACCTCTCTGATCAGAAAATGACTCCTTACTCTTATCATTGCTACCTTGTCCTTGTCCTTCATTGTTAGGCCTGCTTCTCCTTCCTCTATTTGCATTACTTTTGCCACTTCCTCCTTGTTTCTCTTGCTTCCTCCTTAGCTTTTTTCAGCCCTTATGACCAACTGAAAACACTCCCCAAGTGTCCTTGGTATACTCAAACCAATCTCATCTTGTAGGTTGTATCTAAGCCCATTAAGATATCTTGCAACCTTCTCATCCTCATCTTCCAATCCACCTCTTATACTCAACTTGTGGAATTTCTTAGTGTAGGTCATCACATCTATGTCTTTTTGTTTCAGATTTTGTCTCAACCTCTTTGTCTGAATAGCATAATCAGATGGAAGGAATTGATCCTTCATCATGGCCTTCATCCTACTCCATGTGGTGATCTTAGTCATCCCTCTTTCTAATCTCTCTGTCTGCACACTACTCCACCATGTTAGAGCAGTACCTCTCAACTTTGTCTTGGCAAACTTCACCTTCTTTTCCTCATTCATGTCTTCATACTCAAAGTAGTTTTCTAGGGCATCAATCCACCCCAATACCTCTTCACTATCCATCTTGCCATGATAGATAGACAAATCAATAGTTGTCTTACTTCCACCTCCTTGTAATGCCTTCAATAACCTCACCATCCATCTCTCTTCAAGGTCTAGCTCCCCTTCTCCATTCCCTTCATTCTGATTCTCATCCGCTCCATCATTTGCTTCAACATCTTCTTCCTCATTTTGTGGTCCTCTTCTACATCCTCTCTCCAAGGCTTCCAACCATGCTTGAAATTTTGCATTCTCCCTTCTCATTTGTCTCATCTCTCTATCCTTTTTTTCTTCTTTTTCTCTCCTTTCTCTCTTTTCCATCTCCAAGGTCTCTTTCAACTCCTGGTACTCCCTGGCTATTTGTTGTTTAGGAGGCATCTTGTATATATCCCAACTAGTGCATAACTTATCCCTCTTCCTTACTTCCCTCAAGAAACTACTAGTGGCTCTGATACCACTATGATTTAGAGGATACTAGTCTATAAACATCCCAATAGGCAATACTTGTTATTTCCACAACTTGACCTTATAATCCCTCAAGGTTTTCTAGTCTTCTCCTTTCACCAATGGACTCAAATTGTGTTACCAAATCAAACAACCCAATACAATACCACCTAGGGTCTTCACATACCCCCAAAAACTTTCCTCAACAATCAACACATACCCATTTTCTTGGTTTACAAAAAACCCTCTTACCCGGGTGCAACCTAGGCCTTATCCTAGTAGTCTTGCCAAACTGGTTTTTCCAACTTTGTTCAAATTTTCCCCAAAACACTTATAAAAAAAATTGGAGTTCCAGATACCCTTTTGGAATTTGTATAATATATGTGAAACTAAGCTATGGTTCCTTTGGACTAAGTACCCTGACCAATACCTTGCTACACATCGACTAGGCCCAATTAGCCTTTTTTTTCAAAGTAAGAACTAACAAATGGTATGACCATAACACCTAACCAAAAAAAAGTCTTGGAAAATGTTCCAAAACAATATATTTTCCAACTTTCAAGGCAATAAACACTCATTTGACAAGTTAGATATCAAGCCCTCCTTTTTAGGCCTTCTAACCTAGGGCTTTCTCGAAACCACTCCTCCATTCACTTCCAGAATCAACCAAGGGTCATTTAAAATTTTATTCAACCCCCCAAAATATATTACAACATTAAAACACCACCTTGTTAAGCTACTTCTTTTGCTGCTATACTCATGCCTCCATTTTCATGCTTTTTCTCACACAAACAATCACTTTTCTTGGTGATCACCTATTCAGTCTCTTTTCCTTGCATTCTTTTCATTGGGTTAGTTAAAAATAAATTGATAGGGTCTCATTCCTGAAGGAATAGTAAAGACATAAAGAGGAATGAGCCCTAACTTCTCATTTTGACTCAAAACTGACACAAAATGTGCACCTACAACATGGTTCTTTTGGACAGTCAAAATAAATGATCAAAAGAGATGTAAAAACCTTCAAAATGGATTCAAATTCTCATCAATACACAAAGGAATCACCTTCAATCCATTTCCAATCCTCAAAATTAAAGAAAACAATCCAAATCAAGCAAGTAACTTTCAGATTTTTGTATTACAAAAGAAGTTGTCCATACAATGCAATTGAGACTCTTCCCCAAACTTCAACCCTGTTTGTCCGGGCCATGTAACATGAGGTATAAATCAAAACAAACCTTTCCAAACCCAACATAACTACCTTTCTCCTTAGCAAACACCTAAAACTCTTGTTTGGCTAACTAACCGTTGGGTTTCAAATTTGAATTTGGCAATGCTAGACATAATATTGTTAAACCCAATTTATCAACACTAAAGGATTTATTTGAGCCTTATTACATCAAAATGACTCAACATGACCTTACTAAACTCATTAGGCATCCTTTGTGCCATTTTTACATATTAAGACGTAATGACCCCTATTAGGTGTTAGATTCAATGACACTCCCAAAGACACTGAGAGGGGAGGGTGAATCAGTGTCTAACCGGTTAATGAAATATTTAAACTTATTTATAACTTTTCAAACCAAATCAATGTACCAGTAAGCAAGAAATAATGTAGTAAAGAGAAATAATAGAGACAACATAAATGCACACCATAACACAGAATATTTTAGCTAGGAAACCTGGTATGGGAAAAACCTCGGTTGGATTTGTGACGCACAATATTTACTCACTGGCCAATATGAATAAATATTACTTACAATAGGGGCTTGCACATGCAGGAAGGCCAACAGCCTAGAGCGCACTGCTCAATGAAAGAGTCTCACTAACTATAATATGGATAATTAAATCCAATACAATGTACTGCTCAAAATAGAATCTCTAATGCCTGGTTCAGTACCGGTTGAAGCTTAGTCAGATACCTTAACCAAAAACCTTCGCTGTCTTACATATATCAATAATATTCTGTCCTTCTTCTTCCTTACCTACAATTCCATTCCTATTATAAAAATGATCTATAAGATCTCATACATATATGAGTCTTTTACAATACACCAAGTTGGCTTACAAATAATTAATTATATTTACAATACAATTCATATAAGCAAAAATTTGTCCCATGTCGGCGTGAGAGTCGGTATACTTCATTTCCGGTGTAATTTGGATGCCAGTGAATATGCCTGCCAGTGCTTGCCGGTGCTTGCCGGTGTATGATGTCTATGATGCCGGTGCATGTGTAGAAACCTATTGCCGGTTGTTTGCCATCAATGACAACAACAACCTTTCTCATTAGAGTGTAGAATGCTAACAATCTCTCCCTTTGGCATTGATGGCAATACTCATGAGAAAAATCCAAAAATGTTATCCAAAAATGAAATCTAAAAGAAGTGTGCTCCCCCTAAGCAAGTGATCTCCTATGTGCATTTATTTTTCTCGATACTACTCCCCCTTTGACATCAATGGCAAAGGATGTCAAAAAGAATCAAAGAATACAAAAATGCTACCTCATAGCTTGTAACCGGTTGGTTACAATTTGAAAAATGTCTACCAAAATTAGATTTAGGCTCTGCATGAATTTTTTACTATCAGAAAGAATGGTCTCTGTCTGCTGGATCATGCCGGTTAGATAGTGTATCTGTTGCTCCGGTGACCATTCTCCTTGAACTGTTTCCTTTGTTAGCTTAACCTGCTGAGTAATGAGACTTTCCAATCTTGGACCAAGTTTACTTTTGAGTTCTCAGGCCTTTAACCTTATTCTTGCTTTCTCTTTCTCAAGTTTCTCTAAGTTTTCCTCATAAACTGCCATTTCCTGTTCAAAAACCTATGTAAGTTCTGAAGAACCTATCATATTAGCTGCAATGTCATCTATCTCCTTCTGTGTCTTCTTGATTTCCTCATCTATATCTTCATTTAGATGGTGAGGCTTGCAAGCTTCTCTATAAAGCTCCTTATATTCCAAAATTGTTGAGTCAAGTACTGATAATAATGAATCCATATGCTCATTACAGTCTTTGATGGTTTTCTCAAAGTCTCCTTTCTCTTTATCTACTCTTTCCTTTACAGTATTCTCATTCACCTTATCTACAGTTATAACATTTTGAGCAATGTATTTGGACAATGCGTCCAATTTACCTAAAGAATCATTAATGTGATCTATCTTATAGGTAGGTGCAATCATCTTCAAGATAGGTAATGTGTTATCAATAGCCTTAAATGCTAAGGCATTGCAATCTGTTATCCTCTTGATAGAATCCAATAGAACATTTGTTATGTTAGTGGGTCTGAATTCTCTAGTTGATGTGCTTGGTTCTGCTATGGATTTCCTTTCAACAAATACTTGCCCAATTACCTTCACTATTTCCTCCTTATTTCCATCAGTTGCTTCCTCTTTACTTATATTTTTTGACGGTTTCTCTATTTGTGTTTGTACCTCTGCTTCTGATGATTTCTCAGTGTTAGTGTCCTTAGCCTCTGCTAGTTTCTCAGTCTCTAGTTCCTTATCTTGTGCCAGTATCTTAGTCTTCTGAGAGTCAACAGTGTGTGCCGGTGACTCAGAGATCTCACTGTCCTTAACATCATCTGTCTTAACCTCTGCAGTCTCTTTATCCACAACAATATTAATATCTTGTGTATCCACATTCATGGTGAAAAGTATTTCAGACTCCGGGTTAGTATCACCATGAGTTACTTCATCAGTTCCCTTATCCAGTTGATTGTCTGTATGTACCGGTGATGCTAAAGTTATTGGAGGGGTGTCCTAAGCTGATAGAGGAATGTTATATGTTACCTTTATAGAAGGTACACCACCAATCTTGCCTTTACCTTTGTCCTTTTGGTATACCTTCGCAAAAGATTTATCTATTTTCTATCTTTCCCTTTCCTCTTTCTTTTCCTTTTCAACAAAAAATATATCCCAACTATTTGCAGTTTCATCAGCAATCTCTTTCACTCTACCATCCATTAGGCTAACCTGCCGGTGTCCACTGACAAAAACTGACCGGTTTGCTTCAGAAATTAGCTCATCAATTTCCTATCTAGAGTTTACAGGGTGCACTAACAATAATGCTTCAACTTTTAGCTTTTTATCTAATTCCATTACTGACATTCTTTTAGCCTCTAGTCTTAGATATAAGTCATTCGACAGATCATCTACAACTTCAATCAAAACCTTCTTATAGATGTCTAAATGCAAAATAATACTAGCTTCTATTGTTTCCTTGTCAGAATCTTTGTAAGAGTGATAATATTTATTTAGATTGCAAAGATTGCCATCTTATGTTATGTCATTTACCAATTCCTCTGGTGTAAGGGTATCTGGTGTCTTAGTCTATTTCTTCTTTGGTGTTAGCTTCTTCTTAGGCTCCCTTACAACCTACTTCTTCTTCCTCAAAGTTCTAGTCCTTTTAGGAGAAGGAGAGGGTATCGGTGAAGGTTTCCTCTTCTTTCTTTGAACTCTCTTGAACTTTGCTATTTTTCCACTATCTGTATCTGAAGAAGTGACAACAGGTGAAACATGAGCTTCTAGTTTCAATCCTTCTAGTTCACTAGAATATATACCACTCATGTTCATTACATTTTCCTTAATTTCCTTAGCCATCTTGGATGCATCTCTGATAAAATTTTCTCTTCTTTTTCTTCGCTTCTGCATTGAGACAACACTCTCAATGGTCTCAACACTACCAAAGAATTTTTCAGATGGTTCCTTAGGTGCATCAAGAAGTTTTTTAGCATATTCTTCAAGAACATTTAGGTCAACTTCATATCCCATTTCTGTTATCTAAATGGTTCTAGGAGTAATAGCTTCCATCCATGTCTCATCTCGTTTGATTACAAAGTAGATTTGTTTGTCATACTTGTCTGCTATGCTTCGTGGTAACCTTTTTCTAGCCTTCATCTTAGTTTGAAAGTTTTTGAAATAGTCTATTATAATGTTGTCACTGTTAGAGTCCATACCGGTGATAGCTTTCATGATTTGTTTTCCTACCAGGATGTCATATCCAAAGTCCTTATGACCAATGCCGAGTATCTCTTTGGTGAAGTAAAGCATCAGACACACAAGTAGGTTGCCAAAACAAAATGTCCCCTTCTTGTCACCTTTAATCTTTTTTAGGTTGTCTATTAGTTCATCCTTAAGCCATTCACATATATCAATCCTAGCATTGTTCTTAACCATCTCATATGCACTATGAATACATAAGCTGAAAACTGAATTCAATTTGTTTGCATGAGTTACTCTATAGCCAAGTACCATACTCACATATCTCACATTAGCATCAGTAATGCCATTAACCCTAAGAGATCTGTTGTCAAATGTAGCTCCCGTTAACCCCCTAAATCCCTTGTTAGGTATCTTCTTGGTTTTGTTGGGCCTACTACCAGTTGAGGGTAAACCAGTAACTGGCTTGATTGCTTCCTTAGAGATTTTAAAAATAGAGTCAAGCCACATGAACTCTCCATGAACTCTACTTAGAACAAGACGAACTACATCCTTTGGAAATTCAGGTATGTTCAGTATTTCAATGAATCCTAAGTCTTCAACTATCTTATGCTCTGGTTTAACTAAACCTTGTTCATCAGTAATAACACCATTGTACATGTTCTTCAAATCACCGGTTCCTAAATTTTCTATGTTGCAGTGAATGTAGATTCTAGGGTCTTCGACAAAAGTGACTCCCTTTGGAATTTTCAAAAAAGCTTCGATAGAATCATTTTGATTGGAAATTTCAGGGATGATTTTAAACATGGGCCTAGGGCACTTAATGTTTTCTACCATAGTAGGGTTTGCAATAAACTCAGGTACAAAAGATGAAGATGCCATTTCGAAAGATAAATACCTCTTGCTTGAAATCCTTGAATGCCTGAAAAACACTTTGTTGCTCACCTTTAAGATGCCTTTTCTCAATTTTGCGCTCTCTAAATGCTTGAATGCTTGGTGGATGAAAATGAGGGTTTTACAGTGCTTTATAGCCAAAAATGCTTTCCAACTACCATATTAAATGCTTGCCGATTAAGTGAAATCTTAACACATCTGTCAGTAAAGAAGAAATGTATCTTCTTCCCATCAATCGAGGGTAGAATGCATGATTTTCAACTTGCTTCCATACCCCCTAAGGTTTATTCCTTAGTTATATGAATAATCTCCTACCGGTGGAGGGTTACTCTATTCAACCGGTACAGAGACAGATTCATCAACTCTCTGATCTCCCTTCTTAATCCATTGTTTTGAAAATTCTTGCTTTATTTCATTTACCTTTTCTTTTCCGTTCTCATTAGATCCTTTATTGTTCGCCGGTATAGTCTTGCTTCTACAGAATTTTGCAATATGCCCAATCTTGTTACATGCATAACAAGTTACATTATTCCTTTGAATAGCTTTTCCATATCCTTGACCGGTTTGTGATCTGCATTGATTAGATAAATGTCCAAATCTACCACAAACATAGCATTTCACATTCATTCTACAATTTTCTGAATTGTGACCAACTTTATTGCATTTAGAACATTGACCGATGGGTAAATTTGTATTCTAATTATTTCTAAATCTACACTAATTTTCTCTATGATCAAATTTGTTGCAATTGAAACATTTCCCATTAAATTTATAAGCATTAGGTTGTCTTATCGGTTTACTGTGATCTTGATTGTTTGCAGTCTCAAAACTTTCTCCATGTTCAAATCCAAGTCCAACTGTATCTCTATCAGGTTTTTGTCTTTTCAGCATGTCATCAAGTCTTTCTGAACTTTTCTTGAATTTGTCTTTGTTGTTCATTTGCAGTGATCAAGTCATTTTCCATAATTCCAACTTGTCTCATAATCTCTTCTTTATCATGTTGCATGTGAATCGGATTTGTCTTCAACATATCAATTTCATGACAAAGTCTCAGATTTTCGTTACCTCCATCATTAAGTCTCCTAGACAAATCTTCTTCATTCTTCTTCCTGTTTTCAATATCCTTACATAGCCTCATGGTTAGATCTTGCATTTCATTCCTTATATTACTGTTCTCTTGTCTTAACTTATCTGCAATATCAGTAAGAGTTTCTTTTTCATCATCATGTTTCTGCATTTGCTCATGAAGTTCTTTTCTCTTGTTTTGTGCTATAACCAAATTCTCTTGAAGTCCTGTAATGAATTCCTTAGCAGTCCTCAGATCATCTTCAAGTTTGATATTCTTCAATTTTTCTAGATCAAAATCTTCAAGAGCTCCTTCCAACTTTTTTCTTAAATTCTCCATCGGTACCGATTTCAGAATCTTCCTCAAGCTGTTAGGCTTTGGAAAATAGAGGACCAGGCTCTGATACCAATTGTTAGATTCAATGACAGTCCCAAAGACATTGAGAGGGGGGGGGGGTGAATCAGTGTCTAATCGGTTAATGGAATATTTAAACTTATTTATAACTTTGCAACCCAAATCAATGTACCAGTAAGAAAGAAATAATGCAGTAAAGAGAAATAATAGAGACAACATAAATGCACACCATAAAATAGAATATTTTAGTGAGAAAACTTGGTGTGGGAAAACCTTAGTAGGATTTGTGACGCATAATATTTACTCACTGGCCAATATGAATAAATATTACTTACAATAGGGGTTTGCACATGCAAGAAGGCCAACAGCCTAGAGTGCACTGCTCAATGAAAGAGTCTCATTGACTATAATATGGATAATTAAATCCAATACAATGTACTACTCAAAATAGCATCTGTAATGCTTGGTTCATTACTGGTTGAAGCTCAGTCATATACCTTAACCAAAAACCTTTGTCGTCTTACATATATCAATAATATTTTGTCCTTCTTCTTCCTTACTTACAATTCCATTCCTATTACAAAATTGATCTATAAGATCTCATACATATATGAGTCTTTTACAATACACCAAGTTGGCTTACAAATAATTAATTATATTTACAACAATTCATATAAGCATTATTTGTCCCATGTCGGCCTGAGAGCTGGTATACTTCATTTCTGGTGTAATTTGGATGCCGGTGAAAATGCCTGCCGGTGTCGGTGCCTACCGCTATATGATGTCTGCAATGTCGGTGCATGTGTAGAAACCTGTTGCCGGTTGGTTGCCATCAATGACAATATCAACCTTTCTCATTAGAGTGTAGAATGCCAACATTAGGTCCATTTGCACTCATAACTCATTTCACTCTTCCTATTACATTCAAATGCCTTAGTAGGCTTTATTACATCATTTCTAGGTCCTTTAGACCCTTGACTCCATGTTCTATACCAAAATGGCTTCATGTGCCTCCATATCACAAGAAATGCTCCTGCACCATACTCCCCCCAATTGAAAAATCTCTTGTCCCAAGAGAATAGGGGTCTTGTCTATACTCCATGCATCCTTCTAGAAGGCCATCTGCATGTTTGGCCTCTTGCAAAATTCTGTAGCAATAACAACTCATGAAATGAGTTGGTTTTCCAACTATTACCTGCAGCAAACTCATGATCAGATAAAAACAAATCATTAGATCTTTAGTTTAGACAATTAGGTATGGACTACTGGTGCACCATTTTCCTTGCCTTTGTGAGGTCCAAATGACCCCCAACTCCATTCACCTTTGAAGGAATATCACCGTCCTTAGTCTGCACACCTAGAGGGCACTCAACAGTCCTTACCATCACACTAGTCTGCATCTTCCGTTTGCTGTCATCAACAAAATGTTGCTTCCCTTTTGAATTATTTCCAAACCCCTGATCACTGCCTTGTGTTCCCTTCATCTTAGGAACTTGCATACTCACATAATCTTTCCTACCAAAGCATATTATACTGGATTCAAAGATCTGATTATTCTTTAAAGGAGTTAGTGTAAATCTCTTACCATCTTTGTGAACAACATATGTTTTTAAGAACCCATCATGCAATATCCTTCTCTGATATTTCCAAGGCCTTCCCAAGAGTACATGACAACAAGCCATAGGAACAATGTTACACAATACCCTATCATGATAATCACCAATGGTAAACTCTACATATCCTTGCTCTTGGACTACTAGATTTTGTTCATCTGTTACCTAAGTGGATTTGTAGGGTCTATTATGTGGTATTCTTACTAAATTCAACTTGTCAACCATCTCTTGAGAAACAAAGTTATCAAAATAACCCGAGTCAATGATCATCCTACATACTTTACCATGGCTCAAGCTTTGAGTTCTAAAAATGGATACCTGGGGTTTTACCTGCTACAACCTTTGACCTCTTCCAAACATCAAAAAGTCACCCTCAAGTTCTGGAGCAGCGATACCAATTTTCTCTTCTACTGGTTGTTCTTCCCCTTGGGCCAAATGAACTCTCTTCTCAATCTTCTTTCCAACTTGTTCATTCATTGGACATGTGAAGGAAGTGTGCCCAACTTCATTGCATTCGAAGCACCTTCCTATGAAGACTCCTGATCCTCTACCTGATCCAAATCTGTCTCCACCTCTGTATCCACCTCTCTGATCAGAAAATGACTCCTTACTCTTATCATTGCTGCCTTGTCCTTGTCCTTCATTGTTTGGCCTACTGCCCTTTCCTCTATTTGCATTACTTCTGCCACTTCCTCCTTGTCTCTCTTGCTTCCTCCTTACCTTTTCTTCAGCCCTTATAGCCAACTAAAAACACTCCCCAAGTGTCCTTGGTATATTCAAACCAATCTCATCTTGTAGGTTGTATCTAAGCCCATTAAGATATCTTGCAACCTTCTCATCCTCATCTTCCAATCCACCTCTTATACTCAACTTGTGGAATTTCTTAGTGTAGGTCATCACATCCATGTCTTTTTGTTTCAGATTTTGTCTCAACCTCTTTGTCTGAATAGCATAATCAGATGGAAGGAATTGATCCTTCATCATGGCCTTCATCCTACTCCATGTGGTGATCTTAGTTATCCCTCTTTCTACTCTCTTTGTCTGCACACTACTCCACCATGTTAGAGCAGTACCTCTCAACTTTGTCTTGGCAAACTTCACCTTCTTGTCCTCATTCATGTCTTCATACTCAAAGTAGTTTTCTAGGGCATCAATCCACCCCAATACCTCTTCACTATCCATCTTGCCATGATAGATAGGTGAATCAATGGTTTTCTTACTTCCACCTCCTTTTACTACCTTCAATAACCTCACCTTCTGTCTATCTTCAGGGTCTAGTTCCCCTTCTCCATTCCTTCATTCTGATTCTCATTTACTCCATCATTTGCTTCAACATCTTCTTCCTCATTTTGTGGTCCTCTTCTAGATCCTCTCTCCAGGCTTCCAACCTTGCTTGCAATGTTGCATTCTCCCTTCTCATTTGTCTCATCTCTCTATCCTTTTTTTCTTCTTGTTATCTCCTTTCTCTCCTTTCCATATCCAAGGTCTCTTTCAACTCTTGGTTCTCCTTGGTTATTTGTTGTTTAGGATGCATCTTGTATATACCCCAACTAGTGCACAACTTATCCCTCTTCCTTACTTCTGTCAAGAACCTACTAGTGGCTCTGATACAACTATGATGTAGAGGATAATGGTCTAAAAACACCCCAATAGGCAATACTTGTTATTTCCACAACTTGACCTTAGAATCCCTCAAGGTTTTCTAGTCTTCTCCTTTCACCAATGGACTCAAATTGTGTTACCAACTCAAAGAACCCAATCCAATACCACCTAGGGTCTTCACATTCCCCATATAACTTTCCTCAACAATCAACACATACCCATTTTATTGGTTTACATAAAACCCTCTTACACGGGTGCAACCTAGGCCTTATCCTAGTAGTCGTGCCAGACTGGTTTTTCTAACTTTGTTCAACTTTTCCCCAAAACACTTACAAAAAAAATTGGACTTCCAAATACCCTTTTGGAAGTTGTATAACATATGTTAAACTAAGCTATGGTTCCTTTGGATGAAATACCCTGACCAGTACCCTGCTACACACCGACTAGGCCCATTTAGCCTTTTTTTTAAAAGCAAGTACTAACAAATGGTACGACCATAACACATAACCAAAAAAAAGTCTTGAAAAATGTTCCAAAATAATATATTTTCCAAATTTCAAGGCAAGACACACTCATTTGACAAGTTAGATATCAAACCCTCATTTTTAGGCCTTGTAACCTAGGTCTCTCTCAAAACCACTCCTCCATTCATTTCCAGACTCAACCAAGGGTCATTTCACCTTTTATTCAACCCCCCAAAACATCTTCCAGCATAAAAACACCACCTTGTTAAGCTACTTCTCCTGCTACTATACTCATGCCTCCATTGTCATGCTTTTTCTCATACAAACAATCACTTTTCTTGGTGATCACCTATTCAGTCTCTTTTCCCTTCATTTTTTTTCATTGGTTTAGTTAAAAATAAATTGATAAGGTCTCATTTCTCAAGGAATAGTAAATACATAAAGAGGAATGAGCCCTAACTTCTCATTTTGACTCCAAATTGACACAAAATGTGCACCTACAACAGGGTTCTTTTGGATAGTCAAAATAAATGATCAAAATAGATGTAAAAACCTTTAAAATGGATTCAAATACTCATCAATACCCAAAGGAATCACCTGCAATCTATTTCCAATCCTCAAAATGAAAGAAAGTAGTCCAAATCAAGCAAGTAACTTTCAGATTTTTGTATTACAAAAGAAGCTGTCCGTACAATGTAATTGAGACTCTTCCCCAAACTTCAACCCTACTTCTCCAGGTCATGTAACATGAGGTATAAATTAATACAAACCTTCCCAAACCGACCATAACTACCTTTCTCCTTAACAAACACCTAAACCTCTTGTTTGGCTAACTAACTGTTGGGTTTCCAATTTGAATTTGGCAATACTAGACATAATACTCTTAAACCCAATTTATCATCACCAAAGGCTTTATTTGAGCCTTATTACATAAAAATGACTCAACATGACCTTACTAAACTCATTAGGCATCCTTTGTGCCATTTTTACATATTTAGACTTAATGACCCCTATTAGGTCCATTTGCACTCATAACTCTTTTCACTCTTCCTATTACATTCAAATGCCTTAATAGGCTTTATTACATCATTTATAGGTCCTTTAGACCCTTGACTCCATATTCTATACCAAAATGGATTCATGTGCCTCCATGTCACAGGAAGTGCTCCTGCACCAATGCCCTATCTTCCCAAGGAATTTTTAATTCCTTTTTCCTTTTTCCCATACAATCTTCTATTTTGGAAATTTCAGTTCCCTTATCTCTTCCCAAGAAAAAATTAATTCCTTTTATTCTTCCAAGGTTCCTAGGGATCTCTTCCCCAGGCACCTAGAGGAGTATGGAGACAAGAAATGTCTTTATGAAAAATATCTGGGTCTCCACATGATGTCCTCTTAATCCTTCCTATCACTTTAATTCAATCTCTACCCTCCATTTCAAATTGATCTTGGCCCTCCATTTTGGCCCTATCAAATCTATAAATTGGGGTCTCCTCCTCTTATTTCCATATCTCATTCTTCTGTAATGTCATGATACTACTATATGCTTAGAAATCTATCCTAGCATCCCCACTATAGTCAAATCTATCCATACTTAGCCATTTCCATGCATCCTTAATCTATCATTCCATTAAATCCCATTGTTGTTGTGTAGTGGAGAGCATTCCACACCCATATCTAAGAAGCAATCCAATCAAGCAAAGGAGGGGCACATCCTTGGCTTCATCATAGGTTCAATCCGAGGAGCAAGAGAGCATCTTATGAAGGTATAATGATGTTTCTTTTGTTTAATTATATGTTTTATGATTGTTTGAATTGAAACTAACCATTGGCCTTTGTAGTGATTTTCCCTTGGCTCATTGGCATGCCTGGTGGGACCCACACCCCTTTACACTAATCATTTTAGTTGCAGGTTAGTGAAACAACATCTCCGACTGTCTTTCAACATCTCTGCTTTGTTGTTTCAACGTCTATGTGTAGAATCAATGTTTGCATTTAAAATTCAAATTTTCTGACTCTATTTTTTCTTGTAGGTTTCAAATCAACGTCCACGTTTTATTTCAACGTCTCCGCTTAGATATTTTTCCTAATATCTCCTTTCTGTTTTGACTTATTTTTATTAATAAAAAAGCACAAAAACACCAAATAAAAGTTTAAAAATCACAAAAACATTTAAATTAGTGACTAATGTTTTTAGTATTATTTGGATTTTTAGTGTAACTTAGATTTCTTAAGAAAATTAGGCAATAATTTTTAGCATTGACGCTTTAGCATCTATGTAGACGTTTAATATTTGCACTCTGGTTCAACGTCTCTAGTGAGCCTATTTTGCTGCCCATATTCAAATTTTGAATTTTAAACTTTCTGCCGACTAATCATTTTCCGCAATACCCTGCTTCAGTGCCTACGTAGACAATCAATGCCCACATCCTTCTTCAGCGTCTCCGTAGGTATAAAAATCCCTCCCATTTTTTGAATTTTTGAATTTTGAAATACTTTCCCCTATTTTAATCTTTTCTTTAGGTTCGGGCCTTATTTTGATGCCTATGCAGATGTTCGATGTTTGTGCTTGTACTTTAGCACCTGTGCTGGAGTAGCTAGGGTTTTTAGTTACCAATCAAATTTTGAGTTTTTGCATATTCTTTTCATAAGTCCAAGACCTTTTACCAAACTACTAATTGATTTTTTGTAGCACGCTGGACAAAGACACTCTTTTTCCACTAGTATTAGTTTGCTTTCATTGCATTTTAGATTAAAACACCTTATCATGTGGGACTAAAAAGAACAAGTGTTTTTTGCTTTCATTGCATTGTAGAGTGGTCCCATGGCTAACACACATTATCCTCTCCCCCGATCTTTGTGATCTTGGGTGTATGAGAAAAGTGTTAGCAACACTTGATTTTTATTTTTTATAGGTAGAGGGATTGTCCTCCCCGAGTAGCCCATAAGGCTAGTGAGGGGAGAATTACTCAAGTTGTAATGGGCTCTTAGTCGAGTCACCTCTCAGTCACTATATAAAACATGTGGGACGAAATTCCTCACAACGAGTGCTAATTGTCTACCTACGCCAACTTCCCTAGTACCTGTGTTCTATAAGAAGGAATCCTCTCGAGGGAGAGAGAGTACACGGATGCCCAAAAGAGTCTTTTACTAAGAGCCTTGTTTTAGTAATCCAAAATCCTATATTAGTGGTGTAGGGGATGCAGATCGTATCCCAAAGTTAACTCTCATATACCCACTCAAGATGAGACAGGAATCCCTCGGTTAAAAGATCTTCGGATCTTTGGGGTAAGAGAATTTTTTATGCTCTAGAAGTGAGTACCGTGGAGTGGAGCTAGTTGATGCAGGGGCATCCCTAGTTCATAGCAATCTTGCACCAACCAAAAATATTTTCTTTTTGTTTTGCTTTCTGTTTGCAATTTCAACTTTTATTTCTGTGTGTCCCTATTTTGGCTCACCAGATCCTGTGGAGTTGGATTATACTTGAAGACTTGATCATATTTCTTATTTCCAGGCCGCATCGCATTTGGATAATTTTTTGGCAAGATATCACTATCGATTTCCTTGACAGTTTCTTGTTATCGGTTGATAGTTCTTGTTACTGGTTGCCTGGACCTATTTTGGTGATCTATCAGAACCCCTTCCAAAGCTTGCAGAGCCTTGGGCATTGATTTTGATGTTCCTTAGCGTGTGGCCGACCTTTTCCTGTGATCTACATTTCATCCTTTGGATTTTTGGAAGGAATATCTTAGCAGAGGCTGACCTTGTTTATTTTACACGTTAGGTTTTGTTATTCGGGTTTTGATCTCTTTTTGGGCCGACGGGATCCTTTGGAATGATATATATAATTGTAATTGCTCATTAGAATGTAATCAGAAGAGGAATCAAGTAGCGAGACTGTGCATAGAAGATAGATCTTAAGATTCAAGGTCCCAGTTGTGAACTATTCTGTATATTCTACTAGGCCTGTGAGCTAGTTATTCTGTAACTCGTTTGTTACCAGTTGGTTGTAATTGATTTTCATGAAATAAAATAATCTATTCTACATTGCCTCCATCATATCTTTGTGTTTCCATTGTGTCACTCTTGCTGACCGGTCTGGATAGATCTCTTTGAGGTCCCTCCTCACCAGTGACTACTTCAAGTAAGTGAGAGGCTCAATTTTTCAATAACCCTGGATGTTTGATGCAGGAGCATCCCCAGTTCATAGCAATCTTGCATCAACCAAAAACATTTTCTTTCTGTTTTGCTTTCTGTTTGCAGTTTCAACTTTTCTTTTTGTGTGTCTTGATTTTGGCTCACCATATCTCATGGAGTTTGATTCTACTTGAAGACTTGATCATCTTTCTTATTCCAGACCGCATCGCATTTGGATAATTTTCTGGCAAAATATTGCTATCGATTTCCTTGATAGTTTTTTGTTACCGGTTGATATTTCTTGTTACCGGTTGTCTGGACCTATTTTGGTGATCTACCAGAACCCCTTCCGAATCTTGTGGAGCCTTGGGCATTGATTCCGATGTTCCTTGGCATGTGGCCAACCTTTTACCGTGATCTAAGTTTAATATTGTGGATTTTTCAGAGGATTCTCTTGGCGGAGGCTGACATTGTTTCTTTTACATGTTAGGTCTTGTTCTTAGGGTTTTGATTCCTTTTTGGGTTGATTGGATCCTTTGGATCGATATTTATAATTGTAATTGCACATTAGAATGTAATCAACAAAGGAATCAAGTAGTGAGACTGTGCATAGAAGATAGATCTTAAGATTCAAGGTCCCGGTTGTGACCTATTCTATATGTTCTACTAGGCTTGTGAGCCAATTATGCTCTAACCCGGTTGTTACCGATTGGTTGTAATCAATTTTCATGAAATAAAACAATCCATTCTGCATTGTCTCCATCATATCTTTGCATTTCCATTGTGTTACTCTTTCTGACCGGTCTGGATAGATCTCTTTGAGGTCCCTCCTCACCAACGACTGCTTCAAGTAAGTGAGAGGCTCAATTTTGTAATAACCCTGGATGTCTGATGCAGGAGCATCCCTGGTTCATAGTAATCTTGCATCAACCAAAAACATTTTCTTTCTGTTTTGTTTTCTTTTTGTAGTTTCAACTTTTCTTTCTATGTGTCCTGATTTTGGCTCACCAGATCCCGTGGAGTTTTATTCTACTTGAAGACTTGATCATCTTTCTTATTCCAGACCGCATCGCATTTGGATAATTTTTTGGCAAGATATCGCTATCGGTTTCCTTAACAGTTTTTTGTTACCGGTTGATAGTTCTTGTTACCGGTTGACTGGACCTATTTTGGTGATCTACTAGAACCCCTTCTGAATCTTGCGGAGCCTTGGGCATTGATTCTGATGTTCCTTGGCATGTGGCTAACCTTTTACTATGATCTAAGTTTAATACTTTGGATTTTTTGGAGGATTCTCTTGGTGGAGGCCGACCTTGTTTATTTTACATGTTAGGTCTTGTTCTTCGGGTTTTGATTCCTTTTTGAGTTGACTAGATCCTTTGGATCGATATTTATAATTGTAATTGCGCATTAGAATGTAATCAATAGAGGAATCAAGTAGCGAGACTATGCATAGAAGATAGATCTTAAGATTCAAGGTCCCCGTTGTGACCTATTCTATATGTTCTACCAAGCCTACTGATTACATTCTAATGCACAATTACAATTATATATATCAATCCAAAGGATCTAGTTGGCCCAAAAAGGGATCAAAACCTGAATAACAAGACCTAATGTGTAAAATAAACAAGGTCGGCCTCCGCCAAGAGATTCCTCTAGAAAATCCAAAGGATGAAATGTAGATCACGAGAAAAGGTCGGCCACACACCAAGGAACATCAGAATCAATGCCCAAGGCTTCACAAGCTTCCAAAGGGGTTTTGGTAGATCACCAAAATAGGTCTAGGCAACCGGTAACATGAACTATCAACCAGTAACAAGAAACTGTCAAGGAAAATGATAGCGATATCTTACCGAAAAATGATCCAAATGTGATGCGGTCTGGAATAAGAAAGACGATCAAGTCTTCAAGTAGAATCCAACTCCACAGGATCAGGTGAGCCAAAACCGGGACACACAAAAAGAAAATTTGAAACTGCAAACAAAAAGCAAAACATAAAGAAAACGTTTTTGGTTGATGCAAGATTTCTATGAACTGGGGATGCTCCTGCATCACTAGTGCTACCAAAATCTCTGCTTGGTTGAGGTATCTCTTATGTGAGAGGCCCATCTAATGGTTTCCTTTTTTGAGCCTAGGATGTATGATTGATGTGTCTTTATTTTTATTTTTTGACATTTGGGCCAATCTAGGCCCCCCAATCACATTCACAGTTATTGTAAAGCATTTATCCTTGGTCGATGTGTCTTCAATGTTTGATATTTTCTTGCCAATTGTAGAAAATACTAAACATTTTCCACATTTGACCAGGTTTGACTGGACTCATTCAAGATTTTCACTCAAAAATATTAAACTATCCTTCAACATCTCCGCCCTGAGAACACTATCATTCAACATCTCCATCTCATTGTTTCAACATCTTTGTCCTGCTTCAATGTCTCTGCCCCAATTAAGTTTGCAGTTAGTTTCATTCATGCACCACAAAACCAAGTCCCTCAAACATCCCAAGAAGTCCATATACTGTGTTATCCTCATTTTTACCATTAGCAAAAATGAGGGCACCCCACAAAATTTTACTCATTTGTGGTTTTTGCCTGCTCCATGGTTTGCTTTTCAAGAAGTTTTGTGTATTCAAAAGCATGTTTTTCCTTGTTTTACCCCTTTTTTTGTTAATTGTGAAAGTTTCACAATTTAGGTGTAATTCGGGTTCGTAAACTCGATTTACACCAAGTTTCACAATTTAGGTGTAATTCGGGTCCGCGAACTCGATTTACACCAAGTTTCATCTTTTAGGTATAATTTGGATCTGTAGACCTGATTTACAACTCTTTTGGCTGATTACACCTTTTAGGTGTAATTTGGGTCTATAGATTCGAATTACACTTCATAGATGCAAATCGAGTTCATAGACCTGAATTGCACTTATTTAATACACTTTGAGTTATTTGTGGATTTTTTGAAGTGTTGGATTAGGAGTCTATTTTCCTCTTTTAAAGGTTAAATTATCTTCTTAATATTCATTTTAATCTTTTTGAGATCAAATTTGTGGCTGGAAGGAGAAGGATTCTCAACTTCCATTTTTCGGGTATGAATTTCTTCCATTCGATTTAGGGTTTTTATAACCCTTTTCATTTTAGTTTTTTTCTGAATTCATATGTTATGAAATCTTTCTTTGTAACTTTCTACTGGATCGGATTTTTGATCCAAATCGAGTTTTATTTGACTTATCGATTTATAACACAGTGGTGTTGTGACGGGGTCGTAGGCCTGCCACACACCATTAATTAATTTGTGGCGGGTCTGCGACCTCTCCATGACACTAATTTTTACCAACACATTGTATTTTTATCACTGAGGAGTTGTAGAGGGCCGACGGTCCAATATACACCACAAAATGGTGTGTGGTGGGTCGTTGACCTGCCACATTGTTTCTATCTCACAGTTCTTTCATGGTGTTGGCAGGGCCTTTGGCTTGCCATATACCACGGTGTGGTGTATGATAGGTCGAAGACCCTGTCAATACCTCACCGTGCTCTAATTTTGTTGCAATTATTTCGTGGTGTTTGGTGGGGCCGTAGGCCCTCCATACACCACGAAATGGTGTATGTCGGGTCTACTACCTCGCTTGACACCATTTCAAAATATTTTTTAAAGCACAACACAGGCTTATAAACCCACCTTGCACTATATGGTTTTCATACAATTTATAAGTGTATGGTGGGTCGATAGACTCGACCAACACTTTGGTGCTTTTTCTTTAATATGTGTATTTCGGATTTATGGGTTTAATTACACTTGTTTTTTGGGATTTTTCTATGTAATTATATTATTTTTAAATAAACTCTAATTACATTTTTCATTCTATACTTTTATAAATGGATTTTTTCAATTATTTTTATTTGAAATTTGTTTATTTGCACATAGGTAAATGGTAATTTTTCATTCCATTTCCTTTGGAAATATTAAGTAGGTTTTTGGAAAACCTAATTATCTCAAATGTACTATTGTCAGAGTGTGTTCAAATCATATGAACAAAAATGAATGGATCAGATGTATCATGTTGATACTAATGAATTTATCTTTCTCTCAGTATTGTTATAATGCCATAGATATCTCCAAACAAAAGAGGGATGAAACTTAAGAAGCAAGACCTACATCTGGTTTTTCCTTCTTCTTCAGTTACTTCTAATATTGATCATATTAGAGACACAGAGTTAGGTCATGTTGACCTAGAAGAATTTCTCAAAAGAATCAAGAAACCACCTTCATACCGGGATATGGATGCAGTTATCAATAGTGGTATACACTTAGTTGCAACTTTTCCCATGTCAACATAGTATCCTGAGTTTGTGATGGCAGTGGTGAAGTATTTTGATCTTGAAAGAAAAATCACAAAAGATGAATCTGGAAAGAAATTAATCAGGCTTGATGGAGAGTTCTTTGATTCAGTGTTCAAATGTCCAAGTATTAAGAGATATTCAGATATCACTATGTAGTCAATTGTAGCCTACTTTGACAGAAATTCTGACAAGTGTAGGCATAATAATGACCTTTGGCTTAAAACTCCAAGGCCAACTATTGCCAGATGGCTGGAAACTCTTCCCAGGTGCGGCTTCACTGAAGAAGTCAATGACTTGATAACTCTTTTGAGTAGAGTTAAAGGACTTCCCACTTCTAATACTTTCTATAAGTGGATGTATCACTACATCCACATGATTAGACAGAATAAGGAGAAGATATTTTGGGGTAAGAAAACCAGTGATGCCATCTATGAGCAACTCACCAAGGTTCCTACTACTCTTAAGTTCTATATGACTTTTTACTTGGTGTATGCTGTGGCTTCAATGAGACACTTTCCTGGCTTAACTACTACTAGTGACAAAAGGCAAGTTGAGGTACACGAATACTACACCCAGTTGGTCTTGAAAGAAAATTATAGTCATTTTCAAAGAGTAAATGATTCCTTCTTTGGTTATGATATGGTCATGATGGATAAAAATTTATATAATAAGAGGGTGTCTGATCACGCATGGGAAGTTGTTAATCAATATGGGTGCATGTTTTTTTAGTTTCCAACTTTTATCTATATTAGGGTTGGATGTTTCAATGGTGAGACCTTCATGCTCTCTAGATATCCTTCTGAAAAGATTGTGCTAATGGAGCTAATGGAGCTTTCTCGTCAGATGAATGTAGTACATGAGTCCCAATATGGTTTTCATAAGACAGGTTTGAAATTATCTATCTCTATTGGGAGATATTCTATCAATTCTATTTTCAAGGCCAAAGCCATGGAGGATGAGATGAGAAGAGTCACTATGAGATTCTTCAAAGCTAGGAAGGATTTTGACTATAGGGGTATGAGAAACAAATTGAAGAAGGCCTATGTGCATGTCCATCAAATCAAAGATGTTTGGATTGATTGTAGATCCGAGCATGATATAAGGAAACTTGATTATTGTCGCTTGACAATTGAGAAAATTGAGAAATTTGGTATTGTTGATGTTACTGATGATCTGGAAGAGGATGGTGATATCTTGGATCCTTTATATGAAAAGATTAGGGTTACTTCTACTCCTTTGTCTCTTATTCAATGGTCTCAAAAGGAGTATATTTCCATTAGAGCACATTTTTAGAGTATTCTCACAAATACTAATATTTGGTTATCTTTGCATGGTGTTCCCCTAAAACCTTTCTCCTCTATTTTTGATGATGACTTTGCTGGCCCAATGGGAAAGAGATCTGAGATAAGAACCAAGAACAAACATGATGTCGTGGTTCCAGCAAAAGATCCTAAATTGAAATTCACAGTTGGATCCAAGAAAGGTAAATCTCAGGGAGAGCCTTCAAGTTCTAATGTTCAGAAGATGTCAAAGTTGGATGCACCAAATGATCAGGAGGAGGGTGAAATTCCCAATGAAGAGTTAGTTAATGAACAAGAGGGTGATTAGGAAAAAGATGAGTTGAATGCAGAAGAGTTGCCACAAACAGATGAACCTTTACTCCAGGTATCTTCTCTTGTATCTACATTGCAAGTTCATGTCTCTACTTCTGATCTCGAACCTCCGATATTTGCAGGTGTTGTTTCATCAAGTATTATTTGTTGTGCCTATGATGTGTGATACCTGCAGTTGCAACACAAACACTCAATAGATCATTACAAACATGGTTAGCAAATAATAAGCAAATAAGGATGAACCATGACAAAGCAACCTATTTCCTCTTAAGTTATGCGAGTATGGATTTTCTCTCAGATCTGGATAAGCAATCCCAGTGACTTGACTACACCTAGATGGAGGATTTGAAAAGATAATGATATGAAAAGACGAGATTGATTATACTAAATTGATCCAAGAGACTAATTAAGCTAATGATATGCATGATTAAGATATGATGATGATGCAATTAAGCTAGAAAAGAGATTGATTAAGCTACATGATTCAACAAATATTCTAGAAAATGATCAAATTAAGCTAATGCAAATGCCTATAACAATAATGCTTAAATAATATGCCTATAATAACAATGCATAGATGAAAATGAGATGGGATCCTTATTGTTCTAAAATGGGGGATATTTATAGGATTTCCAAGGCCAGTGGTTTGGTGGCAGGAATCAACGGTCAAGATTGAGTCTGAAGATATCAAGGGTGAAATTGGAGGAGGTTGGAGGAAGAGACACTTGTCATCTCTGTGGTGACAAGTGTCAAGGAGCTTTGTTTAGAAAAGGGCAAGTGTCCAAGAGAGGAGACATGTGGCCAAAGTGCCATGTGTCTCAAGAAGAAAATATCCACACCATAGGAGGTTAGGATAAGGAGGTTAGGATGTGCAAGATAGGATAGGGTTGGTTAAACCCAAGGTTAGGTGGAATGGGTTAGGTTAGAGGGATGGTTAGGTTAGGTGGTTAGAAGTTAGGAGGCATGTGGGTAATTTGAATTTAAAAATTCCAATAATAGGAAAAGACTAATTAATTCTCAACAACTCATAAATTGATTTGTTTTAATTAATTAGAGGATTAGAAGAATTGATTGAAAATGGGGGGAGGATTAATTAATTTGAATTAATTAATCAAAGGGGACTATTGAAATGAACTTATTAAATAAATCCTTAGATTTATTAATAAGTAGATGAAAGGGAGAATTTAATCAAATTGCCTAATGAATTCAATTAAATTAGTAAGGGGGATTAATTAAATAATTGCTTATTTAATTAACTATCTTCAGACCATTTTTAGGTGTATACATTTTGCCCCTCTTTGAAGCGAGGTGTGATGACACATTGACTCAAAGAATAATCTCATTTTGATGATGATATTGGTTTGATAGGATGCCCCAGCCATTGATTGAAAAATTGTGGTATGATGATGCCCCCTCGGGAGATCAATTGAGATAATTGACCTTTGGTTTGGATCTTTGCAAAATTGATATCTTGATTAGAAATGATTTGATTTTTGCAATTGTGGTTGATGAAAATGCGAGTTCTACGATCACAGTGATGTGGTTGTTGATTATTGATAAAGATTGATTGATTACATTGATAATATCGAGATTCAGTCTAGTTTTAGGAATGACACCTCCTGTATAAGACAAAGATGATCAGAGCGTCTGGTTTCAGGAATGATATATCCTGTATAAGACATGATTAGAACGTCTGGTTCCAGGAAAGATACATCCTGTATAAGACATGATAAAATAGATGAGATGTGATTGATTGATAGAATTGATAAGGTTGATTGGGTAAAGAACTGACAATTTGTTGATATCAAGTTGCAGGAAGATTTAGATATGCTGATGTTGGTTCTATTGAGTGGGGAATATAAGATTTTTGCTGGGTCGATAATATTTGGAGAGAGATGACTCATCATTCTGATTGTGTATACACTCATGATGATGCCTTGATGATTCCTGCGATAGATTTAACCTTGGATAAAATGAGTATGCAACATCCCATGCAAGAATGAAATGCAAGCTAAATGCAAAGCTATGATCGGACTAGTCACTGGGTTATTGCATTTTGTCATCATTGAGCTTTTTAAAATGTGGGAAGTGAGTGTAAACATCAATGGTATAATTAAACCATGATGATCTGAGCACGAGTTTCCTGGATTTTGATATTGCAAGTTAGCACAAGCATCAAGGTATAATTGAACCAAGATGACCTGAGTGTTGCTTGTGTAAAACAGGCAGTATTAACCATTTCAATATGCAAATCGGAAATGTCTTCGATGATACTCCGATGATCATGTCCTGAGACAAATTTGCACATATTAATGATTAATTTACAGACAACAGCCAAGAAAAATATCATGTTCCTTCCCTGTTCCTCTAGTCAGAGACATCCCGAAGTTACTTAGAAATCATGATAGTGAAAATCAAGATAGAAAAGTTGAACAAGCATGCTAAAACCATTATCTAAAAGATATCATCCATTGAAAAGTGTGTGAATGTGCTTAGACCGACATGCGATAGTTTTATGGCTGGCAATTTGATCTCGTGTTCAATGTTGGATGTGTCTTAGTTTTCGCTTGACAAGGGTTACCTGACTATTGTTCTACCTGTTTGATTAAGCTCAAAATGATCAAATTTTTTTGCCCCCAGTTAGGTGCAGGATTTTGCCTCAAGCCTAGAAACAAATTTAGTATGATATACCCAATGATCCAAACCATGGTGAGAAGCCATCCGGGATGCCTGCATATGTATAAGGCTTTATTATAGATATGAACAACGTCGATGGAAAAGAATGCAAGCAAAAAGATGCATGAACTAATAGATGGAAGAGCTAGCGGATAGATAGCGCCTGTTTGCTAGGTTTTCACCATCTATTTTTATTGCACTTTTTCTCATATTTGATTTTTTTTTATTTTCTTCTTTTTCACTTTTTTTTTCTATTTTCTATTTTTTTACTATTTTGGGATTTTTTGCTTTTTCACTGTTTTTGGATTTTTTGCTATTTCACTATTTTTGGATTTTTTGCTTTTTCACTTTTTGGATTTTTTGCTTTTTCAGACATAAAACTTCTTCAGATGCATGCTATTGATGGGTTCGTCGAGTTGATCTCCATCTTGTGTTGATAGCTGATATGCTCCTGACCCAAATACTGTTGTGATCACAAACGGACCTAACCAGTTTGGTTCAAACTTTCCTTTCTTTTCTCGATCTGCCTGGTTGCATGGATTTTCCTTTAGTACTAGTTCCCCAATTTGAAATGTTCTTGGTTTGACCCTATGATTATAATTCTGACACATTCTTTGCTGATATACCTTTAAATGATCAAAGGCATTTTTTCTTCATTCATGGATCAATTCTAACTCCTGCAATCTAGATACTCGTTGTTCTTCATCTGGGATAAGACCTTTTAATGATACTCGTAGAGAAGGTATCTCTACTTCTATTGGTAGTATTGCTTCTGATCCATAAACAAGAGAGAAAGGTGTGGCACCTATTGGTGTGCGGATACTAGTATGGTAGGCCCATACAACAGGGTTTAATTGAATATGCCAATCTCTTCCAGCATCATTCACTGTCTTTTTGAGGATTTTAAAAATAGTTTTGTTTGATGCTTCTGCTTGCTCATTCCCTTGTGGATAGTAAGGTGTGGAAAATCTGTGTTGGATCTTGAATTTCTCACATAGCTCTTGTACATCCTGATTCTTGAATGATCACCCATTATCAATGATAATGGTCATGGGTATTCCATAGTGACAGATGATGTAGTTCAAGATAAATGCAACAATTTGTTTTCCTGTGATATTTGTGAGAGGTACTGCCTTAATCCATTTTGTGAAATATTTTGTAGCTACAAGGATGAATTTGTGACCATTAGATGAAGAAGGATTTATCTTTCCTACTAGATCAAGACCCCATTGGTAGAAAGGCCAAGATGTTGCCAAAGCATGAAGTTCTTGTCCTAGTGCATGAATCAAATTCCCATGGATTTGACATTGTTTGCATATTCTAGCTATCTGAAAAGAATCTCGTTCCATAGTTGGCCAATAATAGCCCAAGCGTATGAGTTTTTTCGAAAGGGTAAGACCACTTGAATGAGTGCCACAAATGCCGTTATGGACTTCATGTAAGGCCTTATCATATTCTTCTTGTTCGAGACATCTTAAAAGAGTACCATCTAGATGTCATTTAAACAGGGTATCCGCGACAAGAGTATAATGGGAGGATTGGTAAATAAAGTTTCTCTTTTGATTTTTTGATAAGTCAAGAGGGAGGATATTATCTTTCAGGTATGTGTAAGTTTGACCATAGCGAGAGGAATCATGCCCAACAAGGTGACAAATAGTTTGGGAATTTGGACAATTATGAACAGGGTAAAACAACTCTTCTACCAGGAATTCATAATGTTGTTGATTTTCCCGTGTCTGAAGTAGAGAAGCAAGTGTAGCCATGGCATCTACTGCTTTGTTGTCATTTCTTAGAATCTGCTGAAAAGTTATTTCTACAAAGTATTTCTTGATATCATCAACCATCTTTTTATAAGGCATCAAATTTTCGTTCTTTGTTTGATAATTGTCATTGATTTGATTGATGACGAGCTAAGAATCTCCAAAGATTTGAAGTTGTGTAATGTTCCATTCCATAGCCATTTTGATACCTGTAACCAAAGCTTCATATTCTGCTATAGTGTTGGTGCATGGACAGTTTAATTTGTATGCTTTTGGAATTGTATGACCTTGTTGTGTGATGAATATAATGCTTTCTCCCGATCCATGTTGTGTCCCATTAATGATGCCTACTCCTGGATTGATATTCAAGTGATGTATTATAAGATCTGGATTGAACCCTGGTAAAATTGATTTGCCATCTTTTGAAGGGTTCCAAATATTTATGTACTTCATGTTTTGATAGAGAAGTTGCTAGATATAGATCAGTTGTGTCAATGGTAACTGCCTCTGTCAGTTCCATCGGGATAGATGACCTCTCTTGATAGTATTTAGGTAAGGTGTCAAATCTCCCATCTTTTGGCACCTCGAGGAGGTTTTCACCATTAGAAGCGTCCTTTATTTATATTTTTTCTCGGTCTAATGTTGCCAATGAATTATTTTCAGCATTAGACTTGATATTGTTTTCTTTATTTTCTTTTTGCGACTAGGAGATTTGGTACCCACTTGACTGGAAGATGTGTTGTTGAAATTCCTGGTGAGAGTTGTTGGGGGTTTGATTTCATTAAGATATAAGGATATGGTATGGTCATTTGGAAAGGTATCAATGGTAGTATGTCCTTCATTTTCCTAGTCCATAGGTTTAGGAGGGATTAAGGATAAAGGATCCTCATGTTGAATAGTTTCAAAGATATTAGGAGTCATGATAGAGATGTCTGAATTTTCAATATGTATTTCCATGTGTAGAATGATACTCTTGTCAGAATGACCTCGCTCAAGGAGCCCCTGATCATCCTCGATTAAGTCCAAGTCAACCAAATGTGATTCTGATTCAAGTAGGATAGTTCCTAACATTTTTTCTGCATACGTGTGGACTATATCGACACTACATCTTCTTCTTCCCTTTCAATTTCATGTTGCTCTTGTTTGTTTTTCCATGATAGCAAATATTCTCCATTCCCTCGATCTCTTAGCTGTATTTTTTTTTCCATGCTTGACAGAATTGATGCAAATGACTTTTCCTTGGATTGTGTGCTTGAAGATGCTACCTCTCTGTTAGGAGGAATAATGACCTTTTGAGCTGGTTTTAGATTACTAAAACACTGCAATGGATTTGAGCCTGCTGAGATTTTGATTTCCTACCCAATGTAGGGAAATTTTAGGCACTGATGACATGTTGATGGAATAGCTTGCATGCCTTGTATCCATGGTCTTCCCAAGAGTATGTTGTATGGTAGATCCAAGTCTAGAACTTGGCATGCTGTGCCTTTTTGCAAAGGTCCCACACTAATGGGTAATATCACAATTCCTTTAGAGGAATGATCTTCTTCACCATATGCTTTGAATGTGATATTTTTCTGGGGATCAATTGCATCTTCAGAATAACCTAGAGCACAGACAAGATTCAAAGAGCAAATGTTTAAGCTAGCTCCACCATCTACTATGACATGTTTAGCGAGTGTTCTATGAATGAGGACTTCAATTTGCAAGGGAGCGTTATGGGGATGTTGCAAGGAATAAATGCTTGGATATGAAGGAGATTAGCTTTGAATAGGATCCTCTGAAATAGGTTTGATGGAAATCATTGATATCCCTTGGGGAACTTCATCTTTGGGTGTATTGTTTGGTGATGATGCTATGGAAGGTTCTTGCAAGTTTTCAAGAGGTGTAGGAATAAATGCATTTGGAGAGTCAATTTGCTTATGGGGGGATGAGCCATTGCTAGACATACTTGGGTGATTTTGATCTTCTTAAGCAAAATCCTTTAGGGATCTCTTTAAGAGTTGTATAAAAGAGCCACCTTTCTTTGGAGACACATTTGAATCCTTGTGAGATTTTGACATAGTTGGTTTTTGATTTTGGACTTGTTTGATTTCTCTGATACGTTGACCTATTATATCTTCTTCTTGTATTTTTCTTTGGTATTTCATGTTGATATGATTTTTAGTTATTTCAAATATTTTGATTTTTCGTCTCTGCAATCTTTCATCTCCAAGCTCTCGTTAAAACGGGCATACATGTGTGTTAGATATTGTGCTAGGATTCAATTCTCCAAAAGTTGTTTTGATAAGTGATCAACTGTCAATGTAAATGCGATAGAGTGATATGACACGAAAAAATGATTCAAGTGTTTAAAAGTTTGCAAGTTTTTCGATCTTTGGTTTTGGAGTGAAATGATAATGATTTTGATAAAAACCAAGTCCAATAGGAACAATATATCCTACGATGTGGGACAAGATTGTCTTGACCAAACATTGTAGTTTCATGATAGAGGATGATAGATCCTGATGAGAAACTATGTTTTGAGTGACCAGTTTATCAAAGAGGGTGATAATGCACTTTGAGATGTTTAGATCTTGAACTTGTTGAATGTGAATACTTGAAAATCTTGAGGTGTCTATTTCTAGAGGTTGATTTGACAGATGATAACTTGACCAAGAGGACAAAGAAGACAATCTAAGCACATAATGACAGATAACAGGTGTTTATGCTCACTATAAACTGACCAAACAAATATGATAGATCTGAAAAAGACATGCAAGAAGATAGTTCTGGACAGACAGAGACATAAATTCGTACGACATATTACACAACCCCAAATGATAATTTAGACAGGCTCATATGACAAACCAGAAATTTTGCATGACAAAAGACATAAACTCGTATGAGCTTTCTCATAGAACCATATGACAAATGATGGCATAAAATTCCCTGCTAAACTGGATCGTACGACAATTCTCATTGGACCGGACGATGAAAGATGACATAATTTTTTTTGCTAAACTGGTTCGTACGACAATCCTTACTGGACCATATGACAAAGTAGATACCTCGTACAAAAAAATAACAAACTCATACGACAGAGGACAAAACAGAGACATAGATGTTTGTTTGGAAGAATTTTGATTAATTAAGTTTGATGTTTTGCTTATGTTTTCCAGTTTTAAATGTCTGATTTTCTATTTTAGGGATGAAGACACAACAAACACGTGATATGATAAGTGACCTCAAGCACAATATGCTACCTAAGGAAGTTGGCTGAGAGAGAAAACCTTTGCTTACAAACTTAGGTACACACCAAATAGCTAATCGAAATACGACCACTGAGTCTCACGCAATGGATTCTCAATGCCGTATTATCTGACTCCAAATGGTAATGGGGGCATGATATGGCAAGTGTCTTGGGAGAGTTACTATCTCTCTTGCACAAAGATTATCCCCCTTTCAGACGTGAATCAGGTAGCTTCTAATCTTAATTGGAACTAGTAAGGGATCCGTTCGGCGTGTCGGGGTATAAACTCAATTAAGAGGTCTCCCAGCCTTGAAAACCAAGGTTTGATATACCCGAAGGTACGAAGGAGAGCTATTCCCAAGCACTACCATTGACTTGATTTTCATCAAATCACATTTATTTTATAGTGGGTTGGAGTACTTGGCATTAGCTGTTCCCACTTGGGTCATTCCCTTCTCACCGAACTTAATGGCTTAGAGTTATTAGCTCCTCGGGAGGGCAGGCCCGCTAAAGATATGCACTAATGAAAGAAAAGGATGAGTCTGGCTTTCTGATCACCTAAGAAAGGTGAAAGCATACTTGCCTATCATCAAAACACATAATACATGATTGTTCATTTCTATTAGCAAAAAAACAAGTGTGCCTAGAAAATTTAAAGAAGACATAAAGTTTGGTTGAGTCCTCCTAGGCAACCTGCAAAATAGATGCATTAGTAGTCATGATGTTTGGATGAAATGAAGCTTTGACAAGCATAATATTCGACAATCATCCTGCAAAAACCAGTTAGGCTACCAAAAAAATCACAAACAGACTAGGGTTAGCATCAGTGATAATCAAATTGAAGCATGAAAACCCTAGAATGCAAACTATTTTGAAAACACAGAATTTTTTTTTCCTACGACAATTCTCACTTGATCGTACGACAATTATCTCTACTCGTACGAGGACACAAAGGAACTCGTACAAGGCACAAAGGGAACTCGTATGAAATTCTAAATCAGACCCGACCAACAACCTTCTAGATTGGAAATTTGATGATGTTAAGAGGCCAAAAATTAGTTTTTCGGCCCCACAGTGGGTGCCAAAATGTCATGCCTGTGATGTGTGATACCTACAACTACAACAAAAACACTCAATAGATCATTACAAGAATGGTTAGCAAATAATAAGGAAATAAGGATGAACCATGACAACGTGACCTATTGCCTCCTAAGAGATGCGAGTATGGATTTGCTCTCAGATCTGGATAAGCAATCCCAGTGACTTGACTACACCTAGATGGAGGATTTGAAATGATAATGATATGAAAAGATAAGATTGATTATGCTAAATTGATCCAAGAGACTAATTAAGCTAATTATATGCATGATTAAGCTATGACAATGATGCAATTAAGCTAGAAAAGAGATTGATTAAGCTACATGATTCAACAAATATGCTAGAAAATGACCAAATTAAGCTAATGCAAATGCCTATAACAATAATTCTTAAATAATATGCCTATAATAACAATGCATAGGATGAAAATGAGATGGGATCCTTATTGCTCCAAAATGGGGGATATTTATAGGATTTCCAAGGCCAGGAGTGAGGTGGCAGGAATCAATGGTCAAGATTGAGTCTGAAGATATCAAGGGTGAAATTGGAGGAGGTTGGAGAAGAGGTTGGAGGAAGAGACACTTGTCATCTCTATGGTGACAAGTGTCAAGGAGCTTTGCTCATAAAAGGGCAAGTGTCCAAGAGAGGAGACATGTGGCCAAAGTGCCATGTGTCTCAAGAAGAAAATATCCACACCATAGGAGGTTAGGATGTGCAAGATAGGATAGGGTTGGTTAAACCCAAGGTTAGGTGGAATGGTTTAGGTTAGAGGGATGGTTAGGTTAGGTGGTTAGAAGTTAGGAGGCATGTGGGTAATTTGAATTTAAAAATTCAAATAATAGGAAAAGACTAATTAATTCTCAACAACTCATAAATTGATTTGTTTTAATTAATTAGGGGATTAGAAGAATTGATTAAAAATGGGGGAGGATTAATTAATTTGAATTAATTAATCAAAGGGGACTATTGAAATGAACTTATTAAATAAATCCTTATATTTATTAATAAGTAGATGAAAGGGAGAATTTAATCAAATTGTCTAATGAATTCAATTAAATTAGTAAGGGGGATTAATTAAATAATTGCTTATTTAATTAACTATCTTCAGAGCATTTTTAGGTGTATACATTATTCATGTATCTTCCACAAGTGCCAGTGAGTTAGCCCTAGACACACCCCGTGATAATATTGAGAATATTTTTTCAGCTTTTCCCACATTGTCCAGAGTGTCTACATCTATATTAGATGATTTTGATAAGTTCATCAATGAGCTTACTCCTAAGTCAAATGAATCTTCATTAGAAAATCCCACCAATGTGTTCACCATAGCTTCTCCTTTTATGACTGCAACTATTCAGGATTCCATCAATCCTTCCCAGGATGTGGTGGTTGGTGGGGAAGATGATTCTACCTTGCCACCTTGGTTGTTTTCTAATGCCCCGAAAAGGAAGAAGCAAGCTGTTTCCCTGGAAGATTTTGATTTCAGTCAACTTGTTCCTGTCAAATCCAAAACTACTAAGAAGGCTAAGAATCTGTCTAGAGTTAAGGTCGATAAGGATAAGAACAAATATGTTGAGATTGTTATTCCTCCCCAAGGTGCAATTATTGGTCAAGTATAGGATATTGATTATACTATTTAGAGGGTTGAGTTGGGAAAATAGACTCATGATCCTGCTTCAGGAGATGCAATATTGACTTTGGAGGCTCTTGTTTCCATATACGATGAAGACAAGGTTAAGAAAGATCAACTCAAAGAAAGGATTGAGCAACTCACTTTGATCTTGATCAAGGTAAATAAGATTTATGAGACCTTTGAACCTATAACATCTTCCTTGGATGAGAAGGTTGTTAAAAGAGCTGAGAAAGAGACATCTCGTAGTAGAGATGTGGTAGAATGGATGGATCTTATTATGATTCAAGGCACACGACTTATAGGTTTAGCTAGTACCATCATCAATAACCTTGATACCGTCAAAACACAGATATATAGCACTATAGAGGTCTTTTCCGAGGAGTTTGAAACACAAGAAAGAGACTTTGAGGCTTGGTTGAAATTTGAAGATTATGATCCTGATGAACTCATATAGAATAATGTTATTCCTTCACGACACATGTATGTCGAGCAACAAGAAGCCTTAGAACACAAAATTAACATTCTTGAGTGTCTAGTCAAGGATATGAGGAAGGCTTTAAAGGACTGTGTTGACAAGAAGGAAGAGATTGTTACAAAGGTTTTAGAAATCCCATGTGTGTTCCTTGATCAGGATGGGAAAGTGCTATTAGTAGATGAAATCATTAAAGAATCCAGTTTAGTTGTAACTACTGAAGTTGACAGAGAGGATTTCTCTTTATCCTCGATTGATAAATTGGTTGACCTTCAATTTGTCCTGGATTTCTTAGATACTATTCCGAGGAAGCATAATAAATGCTATATTGATTTAGAGGATTCCATTACTAGAGTCAAGATCATCACCAATAATTCCTAGGGACCTGATGGAGTTCAGTTGAAGCATGCTTTCTAGAAATTTGAAGAATTTCAGAAGAAGAATTCTACCTAAGGAAAGTGACACTTAGTCATTTTCATGATTCTCTAGTGGCTTTTTGTTTTATTTAGTGACACATCAAGTGTCTTTTTGTAATTTCTCTTGTACACTTGTTGAGTGTACAAGTCCTAAGTCAAATCAAACTCTTCTTTTGACTTAGTCATAGAATTAGTTATATTTTCCTATTTTTGTGTAGCACCCCTCTTCTATATATATGAGGGTTTTTATTGTAATAAGGATCTTTTTCCATCTTTTTTTTTATGCAACAAAACTCTACCCAAGTGAAGAACATATTGAGACTTTGTGTTCTTTTTGTGAATTTACAATTTAATCAAGATGGATTGAAGCTTAGCATTCAAACTTTATTTTGAATTCAATCTTTGTGTGATATTGATGTTCTTATGTCATTTAGTATCATATTCTCTCAATTGATTAAAGTTGGTGAAAGTTATTGGTGATATATATATTAAAGAACTTTGGATTTTTACAAGTAATCTTTGAGTTACTTTGAAGATTCAATAATTGGAATCTGGTTAAGATAATATTGTTTCAAGTCTTTGTGCTTTTGCAAATTATCCCTTGAGTTAAATTTGAAAAAATAGAAAGTGAAGTCATTGTGTTGTGTAGACTATCTAGTTAGAGTAGAGTATCTTTCAATATATCTGTCAGTCTTTGAGCTAATGATATATCTGGGTTACATTGGTTGATATGAGTTATAACATAAAGATAATCTTTGGGTTTTTAAGTGTGTGAGTTCTCGTCCCTAGGTCATTTTCAGAAAAGGAAAGTAATAAGAGACTTTGATCTTTCATGGACACTTTACTTTCCAAAATAATTAGTTTAAGTATAATTGCAAGTTTTCAAGTTATTTAAATTAAGGGAAAAGTCTATTCTTAAAAGAGAATTAGATGGAATTGCTTATGAAAAAATAGAATTAAGTGGATGTTGTACCTTTGATTAGTGTAAAGTTAGCAGGTAGAAGAAAGTAGAATAATTATAGTAGAAAGGTCCCGAGCCTTCCCTTATAATTAGGAGGGATCATATCTTGCCTTTTGAGAGATATTATCCTGAGTGCTGTCGTGAAACACTCTTTTTGTAACCCTTTACAAGTTTACAAAATTTTCACCCAACATATTGTCAAGACAAGAAGAAGAAGCCCAGTTATAAGCAACTCCTCAAACGTTAGAAATTTTTATACATCAATCAAAAAATCTTGTTGAAGCATAGTATTGGAATCAATGAACATTGAGAGGGGGGGTGAACTAGTGTTCTACAATTAAAAACTTTTTAAAACTGATTCTTAAACCACCACATGCAAATGAGTAAAAGCAAAGTGCATAAACTAAATGCAAACAAGCACAAAACAATAACAATGGAATTTTTACGTGGAAACCCAAAAAGGGAAAAACCACGGCGGGATTGAGACCCACAATATTATAATACTGTGATTAGGAGTATAATAATATTACAAGAGGGGAATGCACATGCATTCAGGCACACTGCCTAGAGTTCACTATTCAATTACAAAAGAGGGCTACAACCCAAGAGGACTTACTATCCTATAAATGATTACGAATGATAACAAGAGTGTCTAAACTAATGAGCAGCATCTACAAATGCCAAAATGCAATTCTAGTTAAGCGCAAAGTGATTGTCTTCCACTGTTATGTCAAACTGCTTTGTTCTGCAACTTTGTCAAATACCAGAGCACCAATCCAAGGATAGAACATGTGAAACTATGCACCAATGTGCATAAAATATTCACACACTCACATCTATCACAAAAATGCTTAAATATATTGATCTTATATATTCGCATCATCAGATTAAATCAATTCCATGTCGGCCTAAAAACCACATAACACACAAAATGAAATGTGTAACAATAAGTCAGCTCAATTTGATTACAAATCCATAAGTAGACCTAAAAAAATTGATAATATGCTTCACACATGTCATCTTGACCACCTCGAACTCAAAACCAATCACCAAAATCATCCCAAAGATTTCGCATAACATGCTATACCAAAATAACCCCGTTCTTCCTGAAGTACCAGATACCGGATCTTCAATATTGCACGAGAATCAATACCGAAGGCTAGGATTGCAAAATAAGATATCTCAAACATACAATCAACTACCTCTTCCACCACAACCAAAAATATGCAACCAAAATTGTTTTCTGCTCAATGTACTCATACTCTACTGCATACTGTATTTCACCTTCCAGACTTAAGCAAAATGAATATCAAACTTCTGGTAGAACAATTTTGCATATATCGAATAAGATTTCTGATCTGAGTTTCCATCAATGACAACCCTGAAACATTCCTCATGCATTAATCTCAACCAACATAGTGTCTCTTGCCAACAATCTCCTCTTTTGGCATTGATGGCAACACTTGATGAAAAATGACACTATAAGACTTCAAAACTGCAAAAATGTAACAACTCAACAACTCAACAAGCTCCCCATGAGAATATACATCATTTTTCATTCCTCTCTCCCCCTTTGACATCAATGGAAAAGGTAGGTATCCACCAAAATTTATGTACAAGGGTATACTCAATAACTTACACAAATTTAAAAATGCCTGAAAAATGGTCTTCAGGGATTGCAGGTGATAATCCCAACCTTTCTTAAGGTTCTCCAAAATATCAATGAGAGTGATAAACAAATAGGCATGCATCTCTATCCTTTAAGATCTAACAGAACACTATTATTCAGAGAATTCATAGCATCCTGCTTACTGCTTAACAAGGTATCCAACAGGGGAGTTATTAAGTTCCTTAGTTCTTCCACTTTGCCAACTACTTTGTCTTTTTCTTGATTAAGGCTCTTGATTTTGTAAAGTAGAGCCATCACCTGAGCTTCAAGATTGCTAGCAAAAACTGATTGGGGGGTAAAGGATTGAGATACACTGGCTAATTCCCCTTCACATTCTTTGATCTTCTTATCAATCTCAATTGTGAACTTAGGCAAAAGAAGACATGACTTGTATATTTTACCGCCTTCATCCAATGCCTCCTGAGTGGCCTTCAAACAGATAGTCAAACTAGCCCTATCACCTTCAACCATTTTCAAAACCATCCTTAACTGTATAACATTGAATTGTCTAAGAACCTTTCCTTCGACATCTTTTTCTAAAGATACAAAATGAGAATCCATTGATTTTAGCATACTCCTCATCTTATCGGAGGTTGAGTCTACTGTATCTTGCTTAAAAGATGACAAAATTTTCTCTAACAAACTTGTAGCCATAGATATAAGCTTTGTATCCTTAGAGTGATACTTCAATAAATCTTCACTAGCTTTGGCCTGTGCAAGTGCTACAAGCTTGAGTGCTTGGACATGAGATAGAGAGTTAAGATCGATAGGCCCTTCGGTGAGATTTGTGTCATTGATAATCTACATGCCCTTGTCCATAGTGTCTCTTTCCACTGGAACCTATTAAATCTTATCTCCATCCTTCTCCTTCTCTGCCTCATCTACATCTTCTCCCTTCTTTGCATCCTCTTCCTTTTCATTACCAACCTCCTCAACTGTCTTATCTATTTCAACAATTATTACTAGAGGATTCTGATCAACTTCACCAGAGTCTGTAACCTTCTGATTATCAATAGTATCATTTGCAATTGCAGCTTGTACATTTTCTTGCTCATCCAGAAAGGAGGTATCATCCTGTTTATGCACTTCTAGATGGGTATCAACTTTCATCGGATTTATATCATACTTGTTCTCTTCCAAAACTTGTTTCAAAATTGCTTTTGTTTCCTTGGCCACTTCATCAACCTTTCCAAACATGATCTTATTAACTGGTTTTTCTTCTAAATCTACTCTTTGCAATGTTAAGAAGTTTGTCTACTTCACTCTTAGAAACTACAGAGCACAAACTAACCAATACATACTCTTTATTCTCTCATCTTCTAGACTAGTCATATGCCTTCTAGCATCCAAAATTTCATATAAACCCTTCAAAATCATTGATGATAATTATATCAAGGCTTTGCTATATACAATCATGTATTCTACAATGAATTCTTCTATTTATCTTTGATCATTCTCATCACAATTATCATACCATTCAGATACATGCTTCAAATTCCCTTCCTTTACTACTACATCAACAATCTGATTTAATGAAATGGGTGGCTCAATAGTGTATTTACCTTCAAGTTTCCCAGACTTCAATGATTCATCAAGATCAGACTTGGGCTTCTTGCTAGGTTGAGGTCTTCTAGATTGCTCAATTCCAACTCTTGGCTGACCTTCAACGGATGGTGGCTTCTTGACTACTCTGGCAGAAGTAGCAGTCTTCTTCACTTCCCTCACTACTTTATGAGATTTTGCCTCTTCTTCAGTAGTGGCTGCCACGTAGACTATTTCTAGCTTCTCTTTCTTCCTCTTCTCTACTCCACCAAATGATTTGGTATGAGGCGTAGGTGGAGGGACAAGCTTTTGAGCTCTAGAAGAAGGTGCTGACTTTGTTTGCCTTGGCTTAGGAGGAGTAGAGGCCAGTTTAGTCTTCTTGGGTTTTCCCATGTCCTCCTCTTTCAATATGTTATGCTCCTAGGCTCTACAAACTTCTTCCTTTGTAATGCCCATGTCTTCAGCAAGCTGCTCTACTTCTTTCCTCACTCTCTTCTGCATTTTGGGATTTGTGAATTGGGAGTGCAGGCTTAATGTTTTCTCCTTATAAGTCCCAAATCTCTCTTCTTTTTCATCCACTGACTTTCTCGAAAGATGTTGATCATACACATAAAGAGTATTTGCATCAACTTCATACCCCATGGGCATGATCCACACTATTCTTGGTTCAATGACCTCCATTAGGCATTGATCAATTTCCACCATGAAGCATATGGTGTCCTCATACTTCTCTACAATCTCCTTCATAATCCTTTCCCTTCTTTGCATCATGCCTTGGAAGGATTTGAAGTAACCCCATAGGATAGATTTCTATGCTTTAGCATCTCCTAATCCTTGTAAGGTCTCCTTGATCTGCACTGCCACTAGTTTGTCATATGCCCATTAAATTTTATGTACACTAGGAATCTCCTTCATGATATAGAAGGCTAGACAGATAATCAAAGTACCAAAATTAAAAACATGCTTCTTATCCTAGTTTATCTTCTTTAGATTGCTCATTAGTTCACTCAAAAGTACTCCACATAGATCATACAACTTATCCTCCTTAAGAATTTGATAGACTGCATATATTGCCATACCAGAGATTGAGTTTTCTTTGCTAGATTGATATACCTTGTACCCCATCACCATGGAAGCAAATTTGACATCGTATTAAATAATATCACTGATTGTCATTGATCTTCTATCATGATGGGAATCAGTTACCTCTGTCATGGTCGTGTTCTTCACATTCCTCAGACTAGGATCTTCACTAGTTGCATTCAAACATGTCACAACTTGGATTACATTCTTGGTGATCTTGTATGGTTTATCAAGCCATATGAATTCATCATGGACCCTGCTCAAAATGTGCCTAACCCATTCAAGTTCATCAAAAACCAGAAAGTTCACAAACTGAATGAAACCCTTATCCTGTAGAGATTTGGGTTTCCCATACCATCTATCATGTGCTTGGTGTATAGAGATAGAATTTCAGCATTCCCAAGCTCCTTGATATTGCAATGGATGTATGCCCTAATATCTTCAACGTGCAAAACCCCATACAAAATAGATGAAAACGCTCCATTCAGATCATCTTCGATTGATTTGTAAGGATGCTTCTTGAATTTAGGCCTTGCCCTATTAGTTATCTCAACAACCAACAAAGTCGCTACACTAGATGATGCCATTATCAAATTCTAGGTTATGAACAAATAGCTCAAACTCAGAAAATACCTTTTTGACTTCAACCAGATGCAAGAAATCTTTGTCAAATCCTTTCAAGCTCTAGTTTTTTCTACACAATATTTTTTACCACACTCTTTTTCTCTTTCACTTCGACCACAATGTGAGAAATGAATGTTAAAATGCCTTTTTATACTTCAAATACCTAACTTTAAGGTGCAATAAATTCTCAACCCTAAAGTTCTCCCAGATGCTCTGTATCTCATGAATATTGTACTAGAGCATCAAATCAACATGAAATCTTTTGGTTATCTCTTAGGATCATCTGCAACCTTTCGCAGTGAGTCACAGATCTCAGAAAGGGGTTTTTAAGGATCTGCATGTAAAGATTCCCCATAAGGCCAAATGCCTTAGTTACCAGATGAGGTTCCAACATCGGAAGCAGGTGTGGACCCATCTACTGCATTTGAATTATTCTTCTTTACCCACATATTCTTGTGGTGCTCTTTGATCTCTTCAATCTTTGCTTTTCCCTTTTCATCTACTTTGTTCTTGTCTGCCAGAGCATTCTTGCTCATATTCTTGCTTCTACAAAATTTTACAATATGACCGGATTTGTTGCAAGCATAGCAACCAATGTTGTTTCTTTGATTAGGTATGGAATTACCTTGATTTCCTCTTGATCTGCATTGGTTAGGAATATGTCCAAATCTTCCACAAGCATAGCATCTTACATTTCTCCTATTTACCATACTTCTGCATCCAACTAACTTATAACCATACTTGTTGCAATTGAAACATTGTCCCGAGAATGATGAATTATTTTGATTAGCTCTATTTTTGCATTGACTTGCCATATGACCAAATTTATTACAAACAAAATATTTACCATTGAATTTATAAGAATTAGGTTATCTTATCAGAGATCTCTTCTTCTTCTGATGATTGCTTTGACCAAATCCAAAACTTTCTCCTTTCTCAAATCCAAGTCCTCCCACATCACCTTTATTCTTCTGACTTTGTAGCATTTCATCCAACTTAGTTAAGTGTAAGGAAGTCAAGTAGCGGAACAACTTCCTACACTAACATTGAGAGGAGAGTAATGCAAAAACTTTTACAGATCATCACACCAGTTACATAAAATAGAAATAGATATAATAACGTTCAAACCATAACACAGTGATTTACATGGGGAAAACCCTTTAGGGAGAAAAACCTCGTACTCCAAAAGCTCCCTAATATATTATTTTGCAATCAAAACAAATTAAAATATACTTGCAGAGCAAGCTCTTTGCAGGAGTATCACTAATCAAAGATTCAGAGGTAACTTAATAGCCATAAGAGTCTTTACACACAACCTCTATCTCACACACCTCATATATAGGAGACACAATACAAGAAACCGTCAAATGGTATTACAAAACCATGGGCTAAAACCACCCAATAAGGTGTAGCTGACCTTATCTCCCTTCTATATTCCCTATGACATGTCCCTCCCTATTTATAGCTCATTTATGTGTTCGATTTATTTTATATTTCCTGTTTCAGGAGTACAAACTTCCGAAGACCATAACTTGAGAACCGTGTGTCCAGCTGACAAACCGTTTGAAGTGTCGAAAAGATTGCGAAGTGCTCTATTGCCTCATTAAACACTACACCATTTATGTCCACTTTTCAAGGTGTTTTAGGGCCTCTAAAGTCCTCAAAATCAAATTTAAACCTTTCATTGGACACATCCAAAATGGAAAATTAATATCTTCAAAACTAGTTGTGATCTTGCAATGTAACTTTACCAGAATGCTTATCTAGCCAACCCGAAGCTTCGGGGAGAATTTCGCACCATTTTGTGCTCGAATGAAAACTTACTATAAATAGTAACCTCATGTAAATGAAATGTTGAGACACCATTTTCCCAAAAAATCTCCCACTTGTAGAACACCTTGCAAGAGCAAAGGGAGTATCGACACAATAAATCAATTGCTAAGGGCCATGAGGCCCATAGACTTCGAGCACCATCTTAACTTCTTTGTTCTCACAACCTTAGTTAAAGAATTTGCAACATTCATCAAAGTTTTTACCTTAACCAACTTCACCCTACCATCTTTGACCATATCTATGCCAAAATGATACTAAACATCAATGTGCTTGGTTCGGGCATGAAATGTTGGGTTCTTAGCTAGGCAGATCACACTATGACTGTCACAATAAACCATCATGACTCCTTGTTTTATTCCAATGTCTGAACATAGTATCTTGAGACAAATGGCCTCTTTACAAGCATGAGTAGCTACCATATACTCTGCTTTAGTAGTGGACAGAGCAACCACAACTTATCACTTACTCATCCAACTAATTGCACCACCAAATAAAGTAAACACATAAGCACTGGTGGATCTTCTGCTATCAATATCACTTGCCCAATCTGAATCCACATAACCATGAATGTCAAGGGAAATCATGTCTCCAATTGAATTACCATGATAACACAAAGAATACTCTGAGGTACCCTTCAAATATCTCAAGACTCTTTTGACTGTATCCCAATGAACTCTACTAGGATTAGATATATATATCGACAAAACTCCTGCTACTTGGGAAATGTCTGGTCTAGGACAAACCATAACATACATCAAACATCCAACTGCACTTTGGTAAGGCACTTTTCTCATTTCTTCCATATCTGATGGGGATGTAGGACAATATGCAATAGATAATTTCGTTCCAACTGTAAAAGGAACACACAATGGTCTACAACCCTGCATGTTTAACCTTTGTAATACTAAATTCACATACTTAATTTGGCCTAGCCATGGCTTTCTGTTCATTCCATCTCTTTTAATTTCCATCCCAAGAATGTGTTTCGCTGCACCAAGATCTTTCATTTCAAATTTAGCAGCGAGTTGAGACTTTAGTTCTGAAATCATAGATTTCCCTTTACCAATGAATAACATATCATCAACATAAAATATAATGTACATGAAATGATCACCATTAGATTTATAATAAACACAGTAATTTGACTTAGAACACTCAAATCCCAAACTGAACACATATATATCAAATTTCTGGTACCACATCCTAGGACTTTGTTTGAGGCCATACATGGATTTATTTAATTTACATACCAAATTACTTTTACCTTTCACCACATAGTGCTCTGACCGTGTCATATAAATATCCTCCTCCAAATCACCTTGAAGGAAAGCAATTTTCACATCCATTTGCTCAACCTCTATATCATAAGCAACAACAATAGAAAGTAAAAATCTAATGGATGTCATTTTAGCAACAAGATTAAGTATCTCACCATAATCAATACCTTCAACATGAGAGTAGCCTTTTGCAACCAACCTTGCTTTATACTTCTCAATGCTTCCATCTGAACCAATCTTTTTCTTGAACACCCATTTGCAACCATCAGGATTTCGTCCTTCAGGCAATGGTACAAGATCCCATGTATCATTCTTTTTCAAAGCTACAATTTCTTCTTCCATAACAATCTTCCAGGATTCTGCATCATTCATACCTAATGCCTCTTCTACAGGATTTCGGTTCATCCACATTAGTATTCAAAGCAAAAATACATCTCCAATCATCAAGTGAATACCTTTCAAGTGGTTGTCTATGTCTTGTAGACATTTGAACAAGATGAGTTGGAGGTTCTTCCTCCTCTTCTTAATATTCTGAGCTAGACAGCTCTCTTCAACTTCTTGCCTATCTAGGGGTCTCGATTCAACTCTTTCAGGTGTAGAATTAAATTGAATCACGTCTTCCTTTTTAATCTTGTCTGGCTGCAATGCAACAGAAGGAGACTTAATTTCTCTAAAAATAACACTTCTACTATGAATTACCTTTTTTGCAATAGGGTCCCAAATCTTGTATCCTTTCACATAATAACTATACCCAATGAAGATACATTTCACAACCTTGTTCTCCAACTTTGTCCACTTCTCCTTTGGCATATGTGCATATGCCTCACAACCAAAAATTCTAATATGTCTCAATCTTTGTGACTTGGCCATGCTTCCATAGGTGTTTTATCAACAAGAGCTAATGTACAAGACCTGTTAATAAGGTAGAAAGCAGTGGCAACAACTTCAGCGCAAAAAAAATGTTCTAGACCAGCACTACTCAACATACTCCTAGCCTTGTCTATCAGTGTCTCGTTCATTCTTTTTGCAACTCCATTCTATTGTGGAGAATATGAAGTTGTCTTATGTCTGTTAATGCCACAGTCTTTACAGAATCTACCAAAATCATTAGAGCAAAATTCACTGCCATTATCAGTCCTCGAACTTTTAGTTTTCTTTCTAGTCTGCAACTCAACCATTGCTTTAAATTCTTTAAATCGATTGAAAAATTCAAATTTATTATTTAGAAAATAAACCCATGTCCTTGTACTAAAATCATCAATAAATGAAATATAATATGTGGATTTTCCAATCGAAGGATAATCTACATGACCAAACACATCAGGATGAATAAGATCCAAAACACCACAAGTTTTATGAGAACTTGAGTAAAACTGAATGTGGTTTTGTTTTTTGTAGATTCAATGCTCAAAGAAATAAAATTCAAGTTTATAATCATTCAAACCTTCAACAAGATCTTTATTTTTCAAGGTCCTTAGACCCTTTTCTTGAATGCAGCCAACCCTCTGGTGCCATAACATAGTCTTCTCTATAGGTAACTTTGCTTCAGAAGAAAGAGCACCCTTAGGTACCCAAAAGCCAATTTCATCCGCTGAAGGTGAAAGCCTCAAATATTCCATAGATTTGCTTTTTATAGAAGTGTCATTACACTCAACAGTGTATGTGTCTAGCTTATACAAAGTGTTGAACCTGACACCTCGAGCAATTACCATAGCATCCTTAATTATCTTTCATCTTGCTTCAGAAAAGACTACCTACACACTCGCATCTATCAGTTTGCTCATAGATAACAAATTTCATTTTAAACCAGGGATATGCAACACACCATTAATCCTTTTTATTCTACCATCAGAAAACCCGATTCTAACTTTACCTCGACAAACAATGTCTAAAAGTGAATCATCACCCAAGTACACCTTACCTCCATTAAATTCTTCATATTCAAAAAACCAATCTCTATTGGCTGTCATATGAAAAGATGCACCTGATTCAATTAACCAAGCATCATTACCTGCATGAGTCGCCAAAGTTGTAATAAATGCATCACCATCTTCCTTCTCAGACTCATAATCAGAATTGACCTTTTTCTTTTTCTTCTTCTTTTTTTCTTTGTAGTCCTTACGGATGTGACCTGGTTTACCGCAATTCCAGCAAATTACTTTGGACTTTCCAGGAGATTTCGATCTCCCTTTCAATTTGGACTTATCACGCTTTTCATTCTTCTCGCCTTTCTCCTTAGGTCTCCCACGAACAGTTAGGGCTTCCTTCGAACTGTGGGATACTGTCCTTTGCATCTCTTCACCAAGTAGGGCACCCACCACATCTTCAGACTTCAAAATAAGAGAAGTACTACCGATAGCCATAACAAGAGAATCCCATGAATCGGGTATAGAGAAAAGCAAGATCTGACATTTCTCCTCTTTGTTCATCTTAACATCGATGTATACTAATTGAGCCACCAACATATTGAATACTTGCAGCTAGTCTGCAACTCGTCCACCCTCTTCCATCTTAAAGCAACACAATTTCTTCCTCAAGGAAATTGGATTTAATAAAGATTTCGCTTGATACATTTCACCAAGCTTATCCCATAGTTTCTTTGCAATGTTTTCTTCGTGGACATTGATCATAACAGAGTCTTCGAGGCACATTCTAATTAGACCCTTGGCTTTTAAGTCTATAACATCATACTGAGCCACCTGATTAGGATCTGAGGGCCTGTGGACATTCACATCAACAACATCCCATAGATCTCGATCTATTAGCAGATTTTCCATCTTTAGCTTCCACATCTCAAAATTTGTTCCATTAAATTTCTCCACCTCTATTTTCCCTGACGAACTTGCCATCCAAAAATTCCTGCAACAAGATCAAAAAGTGTCTTTTGCACAAGCTCCCAATCAAATCTGGATTAGTTCAAAAAACCCAATAACCCACAACTGAAACCAAAGTTATCAAGTTTTGATACCACTTGTAAGAAAGTCAAGTAGCAGAACAACTTCCTACACTAACCTTGAGAGGAGAGTAATGCAATTTTTTTTATAGATCATCACAATAGTTACAGAAAATAGAAATAGATACAATAACATTCAAACCATAACACAATGATTTATGTGGGGAAAACCCTTTCGGGAGAAAAACCCCACACTCTGAAAGCTGCCCAATATATTATTTTACAATCAAAATAGATTACAATATACTTGCAAAGAAAAATATTCACAGGAGTACCACTAATTAGAGATTTAGAGGTAACTTAATAGCCATAAGACTCTTACACACAACCTCTATCTCACGCACCTCATATATAGGAGATACAATACAAGAAACCATCAAACGGTATTACAAAACCATGGGATCAAACCACCCAATAAGGTGTAGTCGATCGTATCTCCCTTCTAGATTCCCTATGACATATCCCTCCCTTTTTACAACTCATTTATGTGTCCAATATATTTTATAATTCTTATTTCAGGAGTGCAAACTTCTAGAGGCCATAACTTGAGAATTGTGTGTCCGATTGATGAATCGTTTGAAGCGCTAGAAAGCTCGTGAAGTGCTCTATTGCCTCGTAAATGGATATGACATTTAAGCCCACTTTTTAAGGCATTTAGGGGCCTCTAAATTCCTCAAAATCAAATTTAAACCTTTCATTGGACCCCTCCAAAATGGAAAATTTAATATCTTCGTAACTAGTTGTGATCTTGCGACGTAACTTTACCAGAATGCTTATCTAGCCAACTAGAAGCTTGTAGGAAAATTTTGCACCATTTTGTGCTGAAATGAAAACTTACTATAAATAGTAACCTCATGTAAATGCAAGGTTGAGACATCATTTTCCCAACAAATCTCCCACTTGTCTAACACCTTGCAAGAGCAAAGGGAGTATCAACACAATAAATCAATTGCTAGGGGCCATTAGGCCCACAGACTACGAGCACCATCTTAACTTCTCTGTGCTCACAACCTTAGTTAAAGAATCTGAAACATTCATCAAAGTTTCTACCTTAACCAGCTTAATCCTACCATCTTCGATAATATCTCTGACAAAATGATACTGAACATCAATGTGCTTGGTCTAGGCATGAAATGTTGGGTTCTTAGCTAGGCAGATCACACTCTGACTGTCACAACTCCTTTTTTTATTCCAATGTCTGAACATAGTCTCTTAAGCCAAATTGACTCTTTACAAGCATGAGTAGCTGCCATATACTCTTCTTCAACAGTAGACAAAGCAACCACATCCTATCGCTTATTCATCCAACTAATTACACCACCAAATAAAGTAAACACATAAGCACTGGTGGATCTTCTTCTTTCAATATCACCTGCCCAGTCTGAATCCATATAATCATGAATATCAAGGGAAATCAATTCTCCAACTGAATTACCATGATAACACAAAGAATACTCTGAGGTACCCTTCAAATATATCAAGACTGTTTTGACTATATCCCAATGAACTCTACTAGGATGAGACATATATCTTGACATAACTCCCACAACTTGGACAATGTCTGGTCTAGTACAAACCATAACATACATCAAACTTCCAACTGCACTTTGGTAAGGCACTCTGCTCATGTCTTCCATCTTCGATGGGGATGTAGGACAATCTGCAATAGATAATTTTGTTTCAACTGTAAAAGGAACACACAATGGTCTACAATCCTGCATGTTGAACCTCTGTAACACTGAATTCACATACTTACTATGGCCTAGCCATATCTTTCTGTTCACTTTATCTCTTTTAATTTCCATCCTAAGAATGTGTTTCCCTGCACCAAGATCTTTCATTTCAAATTTAGCAGTGAGTTGAGACTTTAGTTCTGAAATCATACCTTTCCCTTTACGAATGGATAACATATCATCAAGATACAATGCAATGTACAGGAAATGATCACCATTAGATTTATAATAAACACAATGATCTGACTTAGAATGCTCAAATCCCAAACTCAACACATATTTATCGAATTTATGGTACCACATCCTGGGACTTTGTTTGAGGCCATAAAGGGATTTGTTTAATTTATAGACCAAATTGCTTTTACCTTTCACCACATAGTGCTCTGGTTGTTTCATATAAATATCCTCCTCCAAATCACCATGAAGGAAAGCAGTTTTCACATCCATTTGCTCAACCTCTAAATCATATGCAACAATAATAGAAAGCAAAAATCTGATAGATGCCATTTTGGCAACAAGAGAAATATCTCACCATAATAAACACCCTCAATTTGAGAGAAGCCTTTTGGAACCAACCTTGCTTTATACTTCTCAATGCTTCCATCTAAACCAATCTATTTCGTGAACACCCATTTGAAACCAATAAGATTTCCTCCTTCAGGCAATGGTACAATATCCCATGTATCATTATTTTTCAAAGCTACCATTTCTTCTTCCATAACAATCTTCTGGGATTCTGCATCATTCATACCTAATGCCTCTTCTATAGATTTTCATTCATCCAGATTAGTATTCAAAGCAAAAATACATCTCCAATCATTAGGTGAATACCTTTCAGGTGGTTGTCTATGTCTTATAGACCTTCGAACAAGCTGAGTTGGAGGTTCTTCCTCCTCTTCTGAAGATTCAGAGCTAGACAATCTCTCCTTAACTTCTTGCCTATCTAGTGGTCTTGATTCAATTCTTTCAGGTGTAGAAGGAAATTGAATCACATCTTCCTTTTTAATCTTCTTTGGCTACAATGTAATAGAAGGAGACTTAATTTCTCTAAAAATAACACTTGTACTATGAATTAACTTTTGTGCAACAAGGTCCCAAAGCTTGTATCCTTTCACACCATAACTGTACCCGATGGAGATACATTTCACAACCTTGTTCTCCAACTTTGTTTGCTTCTCCTTTAGCACATGCACATATGCCTCACAACCAAAAAGTCTAAGATGTCTCAATGAAGGCTTGTGGCCCGACCATGCTTGCATAGGCATTTTATCAACAAGAGCTGATGTAGGAGACCCGTTAATCGGGTAGCAAGCAGTGGCAACAACTTCAACCCAAAACTTTTGTTCTAGACCAGCACCAGTCAACATAATCCTAGCCTTGTCCATCAGTGTCCTATTAATTCTTTCTGTAACTCCATTTTGCTATGGAGAATATAGAGTTGTCTTATGTCTGTTAATGCCACAATCTTTATAGAATATGTCAAAATCATTAGAGCAAAATTCACTACCATTATCAGTCCTTAAACTTTTAAATTTATTTCCAGTCTGCAACTCAACCATTTCTTTAAATTATTTAAATCGACTGAAAAACTTCAGATTTATTATATAGAAAATATACCCATGTCCTACTAAAATCATCAATAAATGAAACATAATATGTGGATTTTCCAATCGAAGGAACATCTACATGACCAAACACATCAGAATGAATAAGATCCAAAACACCACAATTTTTATGAGAACATGAGTAAAATTGAACATGTTTTTGTTTTCCATAAATGCAATGCTCACATAAATCAAATTTAAGATTAAAATCATTCAAACCTTCAACAAGGTTTTTATTTTTCAAGGTCCTTAGACCCTTTTCTCCAATGTGGCCAAGCCTCTGGTGCCATAACATAGTGTTCTCTACAGGTAACTTTGCTTTAGAAGAAAGAGCACCCTTAGGTAACCAAAATTCATTTCCATCTGCTGAAGGTGAAAGCCTCAAATCTTCCACAGTTTTAATTTTTACAAAAGTGCTATGACAGTCAACAGTGTATGCGTCTAGCTTATACAAAGTGCCAAATTTGACACTTTTAGCAATTACCATAGCACCCTTAATCATCTTACAACCTGATTCAAAAAAGACTACTTGCACACCCACATCTATCAGTCTAATCATATATAATAGATTTCATTTTAAACCAAGGATATGTAGCACACCATTAATCCTTTTTATTCTACCGCAAGAAAATCTGATTCTAACTTTACCTCGACCAACAATGTCTAAATGTTAATCATCACCCAAGTACACCTTACCTCCATTAAATTCTTCATATTCAAAAAATTAATCTCTATTGGTAGTCATATGAAAAGATGCACCTGACTCAATTAACCAGACATCATTACCTGCATGAGTTGCCAAAGTTGCAATAAATGCATCACCATCTTCCTTCTCAGACTTAGAATTAGAATCGACCTTTTTCTTTTTCTTCTTCTTTTATTCTTTGCATTCCTTATAGATGTAACCTGGTTTACCACAATTCCAGCAAATGACTTTGGACTTTCTAAGAGATTTCGATCTCCCTTTCGATTTGGACTTATCACACTTCTCATTCTTCTTGCCTTTCTCCTTAGGTCTTCCATGAATAGTTAGGGCTTCCTTCAAACTATGGGATACCTTCCTTCGCATCTCTTCACCAAGTAGGGCACCCACTACATCTTCAGACTTTAAAACAAGAGAAGTACTACCGATAGCCATAACAAGAGAATCCCACGAATCAGGCAAAGAACAAAGCAAGATCTGACATTTCTCCTCTTCGTTAATCTTAACACCGACATATAATAATTGAGCCACCAACATATTGAATTATTCTAGGTGGTTTGCAACTCGTCCACCCTCTTCCATCTTTGAGGAATACAATTTCTTCCTCAAGAAAATCTAATTTAATAAAGATTTCGCTTGATATATTTCAGCAAGCTTATCCCATAGTTTCTTTGTAGTGTTTTCTTTGTGGACATTGATAAGAACAAAGTCTACCAGGAAAAATTTGATTAGACCCTTCGCTTTTCGGTTCATAACATCACACTGAGCCGCCCCAGTAGGATCTGAGGACCTTTGGACATTCGCATCATTAACATCCCATAGATGTCGATCTATTAGCAAATCTTCCATCTTTAGTTTCCACATCTCAAAATTTTTTCTATTAAATTTCTCCAAATCTATTTTCCCTGATGAACTTGCCATTTGAAAATTCCTGCAACAAGATCAAAAAGTGTCTTCTGCACAAGATCCCACCCAAATCTGGATTAGTTCAAAACACCCAACAACCCACAACTAAAACCAAAGGTGATCAAACTCTGATACCACTTGTAAGGAAGTCAAGTAGCGGAACACCTTCCTACACTAACCTTGAGAGGAGAGTACATTTGCAAAAAAATTTACAGATCATCACAATAGTTACAAAAAAAAGAAATAGATATAATTAAATTTCCAACCATAACACAATGATTTACCTGGGGAAAACCCTTTCGGAAGAAAAATCCCACACTCCAAAAGTCGCACAATATATTATTCTGCAGTCAAAACAAATTACAATATACTTGTAGAGCAAGCTCTTCGCAAGAGTACCACTAATTAGAGATTTAGAGGTAACTTAATAGCCATAAGACTCTTACACACAACCTCTATCTCACACACCTCATATATAGGAGATACAATACAAGAAACCATCAAACAATATTACAAAACCATGGGCTAAAACCACCCAATAAGGTGTAGCCGACCTTATCTCCCTTCTAGATGCCCTATGATGTTTCCCTCCCTTTTTACAACTCATTTATGTATCATATGTATTTTATATTTCCTATTTCAGGAGTACAAACTTTCGGAGGCCATAACTTGAGAACCGTGTGTCTGATTGATGAACCGTTTGAAGCGCTGGAAAGGGTGCAAAGTGCTCTATTGGCTCATAAATAGATACACCATTTATGACCAATTTTAAAGGTTCTTTGGGGCCTCTAAAGTATTCAAAATCAAATTTAAACCTTTCATTGGACCCGTCCAAAATGAAAAATTTAATATCTTCAAAACTAGTTGTGATCTTGCGACGTAACTTTACCAGAATGCTTATCTAGCCAACTAGAAGCTTCAGGAATAATTTTGCACCATTTATTACTCAAATGAAAACTTACTATAAATAGTAACCTCATGTAAATGCAATGTTGAGACAACATTTTCCCAACAAATCTCCCACTTGTCGAACACCTTGCAAGAGCAAAGGGAGTATCAACACAATAAATCAATTGCTAGGGGCCATGGGGCCCATAGACTCGAAGAACCATCTTAACTTCTCTATGCTCACAACCTTAGTTAAAGAATCTGCAACATTCATCAAAGTTTCTACCTTAACCAGCTTCACCCTACCATCTTTGACCATATCTCTGACAAAATGATACTGAAAATCAATGTCCTTGGTCCGGGTATGAAATGTCGGGTTCTTAGCTAGGCAGATCGCACTATGACTGTCACAATAAACTGTCACGGCTCCTTTTTTTAATCCAATGTCTGATTACAGTCTCTTAATCCTAATGGCCTCTTTACAAGCATGAGTAGCGGCCCTATACTCTGCTTCAATAGTGGACAAAGCAACCACAACCTGTCGCTTACTCATCAAACTAATCACAGCACCAAATAAAGTAAACACATAAGCACTGGTGGATCTTCTGCTTTCAATATCACCTACCCAGTTTGAATCCACATAACCATGAATATCAAGGGAAATCATGTCTCCAACTGAATTACCATGATAACACAAAGAATACTCTGAGGTACCCTTCAAATATCTCAAGACTCTTTTGATTGTATCCCAATGAACTCTACCAGGATTAGACATATATATCAGCAAAACTCCCACTGCTTGGGCAATGTCTAGTCTAGCACATACCATAGCATACATCAAACTTCCAACTACACTTTGATAAGGCACTCTGTTCATGTCTTCCATCTCCGATGGGGATGTAGGACAATCTGTAGTAGATAATTTCATTTCAACTGTAAAAGAAACATACAATGGTCTACAATCCTGCATGTTAAACTATATAACACTGAATTCACACACTTACTATGTCCTAGCCATAGATTTCTATTCACTCTATCTCTTATAATTTCTATCCCAAGAATATGTTTCGCTACACCAAGATGTTTCATTTCAAATTTAGCAGCGAGCTGAGACTTTAGTTTTGAAATCATACCTTTCCCTTTACCAATGAATAACATATCATCAACATACAATGCAATGTACAGGAAATGATCACCATCAAATTTATAATAAACATAGTGATCTAACTTAGAACGCTCAAATCTCAAATTGAACACATATGTATCAAATTTTTGGTACCATATCCTAGGCCTCTGTTTGAAGCCATACAGGGATTTCTTTAATTTACAGACTAAATTACGTTTACCTTTCACCACATAGTGCTCCAACTGTGTCATATAAATATCCTCCTCCAAATCTCCACGAAGGAAAGCAATTTTTACATCCATTTGCTCAACCTCTAAATCATAAGCAATAACAATAGAAAGTAAAAATCTAATGCGTGTCATTTTGGCAACAGGAGAAAATATCTTACCATAATCAACACCCTCAACTTGAGAGTAGCCTTTTGCAACCAGCCTTGCTTTATACTTCTCAATGCTTCCATCTAAACCAATCTTTTTCTTGAACACCCATTTGCAACCAATAAGCTTTCCTCCTTCAGGAAATGGTACAAGATCCCATGTATCATTCTTTTTCAAAGCTACCATTTATTCTTCCATAGAAATATTCCAGGATTCTGCATCATTCATACCTAATGTCTCTTCTACAGATTTTGGCTCATCCACATTAGTATTCAAAGCAAAAATTCATCTCCAATCATCAGGTGAATACCTTTCAGGTGGTTGTCTATGTCTTGTAGACTTTTGAACAAGATGAGTTGGAGGTTCTTCCTCCTCTTTAGAAGATTCAGAGCTAGACGAGCTCTCCTCAACTTCTTGCCTATCTAGTGGTCTTGATTCAACTCTTTCAGGTGTAGAAGGAAATTGAATCACATCTTCCTTTTTAATCTTCTCTGATTGCATTGTAACATAAGGAGACTTAATTTCTCTAAAAATAAAACTTCTACTATGAATTACCTTTTGTGCAACAGGGTCCAAAAGCTTGTATCCATTTACACCATAACCGTACTTGATGAAGATACATTTCACAGCCTTGTTCTCCACCTTTGTCCACTTCTCCTTTGGCACATGGGCATATGCCTCACAACTAAAAAATCTAAGATGTCTCAATGAAGCTTGTGACCCAAGCATGCTTTCATAGTCGTTTTATCAACAAGAGCTGATGTAAAGGACCTGTTAATTAGGTAGCAAGCAGTGGCAACAACTTCAACCCAAAACTTTTGTTTTTGAGACCAACACCACTCAGCATACTCCTAGCCTTCTCGACCAGTGTCCTGCTCATTCTTTCTGCAACTCCATTCTACTGTGGAGAATAAGGAGTTGTCTTCTGTCTATTAATGCCACAGTCTTTACAGAATCTATTAAAATAATTAGATCAAAATTTATCACCATTATCAGTCCTCAAACTTTTAATTTTCTTTCTAGTCTTCAACTCAACCATTGCTTTAAATTCTTTAAATCGACTGAAAACTTCAGATTTACTATTTAGAAAATACACCCATGTCCTTCAACTAAAATCATCAATAAATGAAACATAATATGTGGATTTTCCAATCGAAGGAACATCTACATGACCAAACACATCAGGATGAATAAGATCCAAAACACCACAAGTTTTATGAGAACTTGAGTTAAACTGAATGCGGTTTTGTTTTCCATAAATGCAATGCTTACACAAATCAAATTCAAAATTTTAATCATTCAAACCTTCAACAAGGTTTTTATTTTTCAAGGTCCTTAGACCCTTTTCTCCAATGTGGCCAAGCCTCTGATGCCATAACATAGTCTTCTCTATAGGTGATTTTGCTTTAGAAGAAAGAGCACCCTTAGGTACCCAAAAGCCATTTCCATCTATTTAAGGTGAAAGCCTCAAATCTTCCACAAATTTACTTTTTATAGAAGTGCTATTACACTCAACAGTGTATGCGTCTAGCTTATACAAAGTGCCAAACCTGATACCTCTAGCAATTACCATAGCATGCTTAATCATCTTACATCCTGCTTCATAAAAGACTACCTGCACACCCGCATCTATCAGTTAGCTCACATATAATATATTTCATTTTAAACTATGGATATGCAACACACCATTAATCCTTTTTATTCTAACATCAGAAAAACTTGATTCTAAATTTACCTCGACCAACAATATCTAAATTTGAATCATCACCCAGGTACACCTTACCTCCATTAAATTCTTCATATTCATAAAACCAATCTCTATTGGCAGTCATATGAAAAGATGCACCCAAATCAATTAACCAAGCATCATTACCTACATGAGTCACCAGAGCTGCATTAAATGCATCACCATCTTCCTTCTCAGACTCAGATTCAGAATTGACTTTTTTCTTTTTATTCTTCTTTTCTTCTTTGAAGACCTTACAGATGTGACCTGGTTTACCACAATTCTAGCAAATGACTTTGGACTTTCCGGGAGATTTCGATCTCCCTTTTGATTTGGACTCAAATCACGCTTCTCATTCTTCTTGCCTTTCTCCTTAGGTCTTCCACGAACAGTTAGGGATTCCTTCGAATTGTGGGATACCTTCCTTCGCATATCTTCACCAAGTGGGGCACCTACTACATCTTTAGAATTCAAAACAACAGAATTACAGCCATAACAAGAGAATCCCACGAATCAGGCAAAGAACAAAGCAAGATCTGGAATTTCTCCTCTTTGTTCATCTTAACAACGACATATACTAATTGAGCCACCAACATATTGAATGCTTCCAGGTGGTTTGCAAATATTCCACCCTCTTCCATCTTAAAGGAATACAATTTCTTCCTCAAGAAAATCTGATTGAATAAAGATTTCGCTTGATATATTTCACCAAGCTTATCCCATTGTTTCTTTGCAGTGTTTTCTTCATGGACATTGAATAGAATAGAGTGTCTTTTGCACAATGAAAAGCCGCCCAATATATTATTCCACAATGAAAATAGATTACAATATACTTGCAGAGCAAGCTCTTCACAAAAGTACCACTAATCAGAGATTCAGAGGTAACTTAATAGCCAGACTCTTACACACAATCTCTATCTCACGCACCTCATATATAGGAGATACCATACAAGAAACCATCAAATGGTATTACAAAACCATGGGCTAAAACTACCCAATAAAGTTTAGCCAACCTTATCTCCTTTCTAGATACCCTATGACACGTTCTTCGCTTTTTACAACTCATTTATGTGTTTGATGTATTTTATATTTCCTATTTCAGGAGTACAAACTTTCAAAGGCCATAACTTGAGAACCGTGTGTCTGATTGACAAATTGTTTGAAGCACTGAAAAGCTCGTGAAGTTCTCTATTGCCTCGTAAAATGCTACATCATTTATGCCCACTTTTTAGGGTGTTTCATGGCCTCTAAAGTCCTTAAAATCAAATTTAAACCTTTCATTGGACCGCTCCAAAATGGAAAATTTAATATCTTCAAAACTAGCTGTGATATTTGGACGTAACTTTACTGGAATGCTTATCTAGCCAACCAGAAGCTCAAGGGAGAATTTCGCACCATTTTATGCTCAAATGAAAAATTACTATAAATAGTAACCTCATGTAAATGCAAGGTTGAGACACCATTTTCCCAACACTAATCTAGCATTGATTTTTTCTTTTTACTCATTAGTAATGGTAAGTTCATCTCCCAGAATTATAATCTATATTTCAAGCTCTTGCTCATTATTCTTGGACTGTATCAATTCAAGCTTCAGTAGGTCATTTTCAAGATTCAATCTTCAACAGTCATCAGATCTATCCTTCAATGACTGAGTCAAGACTTCTTCATTCTTCTTCCTATCTTCAATATCCTTTGTCAGCTTCATCACAATGGATTGCATTTCATTCTCCGGGACTACATTATCCCTAGCAAGTTTTTCACATTCATATGTCTTGTCTTTCAAAAATTGATCATCAATTATTTGCTCTTCTTTCTCCTTGAGTTTGTCCATCAACTCCTTTCTCTTCTCTCTGGATGTGCTCACTTGTTCTTTCAATGACTCAATGAAATTTTCAGCGTCACTCAGATTTCTTCTAAGGCTACTTGCTTCTTTCCTTGCTACATCTAGGTCTTCAAGTGCCACAATAAGTTGTTTTCGCAAATTGATGTCCATTGATTCACTATTCCGGATCTTCCTCAAAGTTGTTAGGCTTCCTCAGAGCAACTAGGATCTAATACCAATTGTTGGAATCAATGAACACTGAGAGGGGGGGTAGATCAGTGTTCTGCAATTAACAACTTTCTTAAACTGATTATTTAACCACCAGATGTAATTGAGTAAAATAAAAGTACATAAACTAAATGCAAACAAGCACAAAACCATAACACCATAATTTTTACATGGAAACCCGGAAAGGGAAAAACCATGGTGGGATTGAGACCCACAATGTTATAATACTATGATCAAGAGTATAATAATATTACAAGAGGGGAATGCACATGCATTTAGGCACATTGCTAAATTACAAAAGAGGGCTACAACCCCAGAGGACTCTTTGTCCTACAAATGATTACAAATGATAACAAAAATGTATGAACTAATGAGTAGCATCTACAAATGCCAAAATGCAATTCCGGTTAAGCGCAAAGTGAGTGTCTTCCACTGTTCTGTCAAACTACTCTGTTCTGCTACTCTGTCAAATACCAGAGCACCAATCCAAGGATAGCGCATGTGAAACTATGAACCAACACTCATACAATATTTACACACTCACATCTATCACCAAAATGATTAAATAAATTGATCTTATATATCCTTATCATCAGATTAAATCAATTCCATGTCGGCCTAACAACGACATAACACACAACCTGAGTGTAACAATAAGTTGGCTCAATCCGATTACAAATCCATAATCGGACATAATAAAATTGATAATATGCTTCACACATGTCGACTTGACCACCTTGAACTCAAAACCAATCACCAAAATCATCCCAGAGATTCTGCATAACACGCTATACCAAAATAGCCCTTTCTACCTCAAGTACTTGATATCGTATCTTCAATCTTGTATGAGAATCAATACCGGAGGATAGGATTGCAAAATAAGCTATCTCGAACATCCAATCAAATACCTCTTCCACCACAACGAAAAATATGCAACCAAAATTGATTTCTGCTCAATGTACTCACTCTATGGCATATTGTATTCCACCTTCCAGACTTAAGCAAAATGAATATCAAACTTCTGATAGAATAATTCTGCATATACCAGATATGATTTCTGATTTGAGTTGCCATCAATGACAACCTTGAAACAATCCTCATGCACTAATCTCAACCAGTACAATGTCTCTTGCCAACACACATGACCTTTTTGCACCATTTCCATGATTACCTTCAAGGTCACAACAATGAGTTTGATGAGGAGTCCTTGAGAATCCGCGCTTTCCATCAAAAGTTAAGTTTATCCGAAATCATTAATAGGAGTGGTCACATTCCTTTGTCCAACTTTATCCATCCTCAAATCACATATTGAGTCACTGGTACGTCTAAGGTAACTGTTCCTCTTCTCACATTTTCTTTTCTCCAATCAACCCCTTTTTTTTTCTTCCATGATCATCATCGTCTTTTCTAAGGACTTAACATAATCAATCATCAATCATAATCAATCATCAACCTTAATCAATCCCAATCAAGCAATCAATCAATCAACCTCATCCTAAGGTTAATACTTTGTGAAAGTTTAATTAAGACCTTTATCTTCAATAAATAATTTCAAAAATGATATCTCAATCAAATTTTTTTATCTGAAGGTATGACCTCTAGAATATGAGCTTCCCATAATAGAGATGCATATTTATCTGATATGCATAAGAGCCTTGTAAGAGTGACTTACGCTTGACCAACTTATGATTCCTTCTAATACATAATCAATTATTTTTTAATGGAGATAATGGAGCACCCACATGGGGAAATAGATTATGATGAACTTATTATTAGGTGGAAGGAATATGATATTTTTAGCCTCTAAAATTATATTGCAATTTAGGCTTTGGATTTTGGGAATCACATTTGGGTGGTTTATCTCATGGTATCCTAACTAGAAGTTTTTGGTTTCATGCATAACTTCTCCTATTTATTGGGTGCTTGAGATGGAGGATTTCATATCAGTATTTTTAAGAATCTACTATAATTTCTTGATATCTCTTTTTAATCACACTCTTCTAAAGAAAATGTCCCTATACTTATCTTGTAGCCTTTTTGATGATAATATAATTAATTCATGCTTCAAAATTTTATGGGGTTCAAGAATAGCCTAAAAATTGTTGTCATATCCCCATCCTATACCAATCCATATTGCAATCCAAACATAATTAATCTAGTAAAATGTAATGATATTCATGCCCTATCTGAATATATTTAATGTTTATATATATATAAACACACCCAGACACACACACACACATCTTATTGTTCATTCAATTAAAGATATAACTTCTTTAGTATTGTAATGTTGAAAAATGGGTGAATGATGGAGATCTAGAGGAAAGATTTTCTTCCCTCCTAGGAGAGATGGAAGTTTCACTTCGGATTTCCCTTCAAACACTTTTCACACATTACATTAGAAGAGGGGGGAAAATGCACTAGATTCAACCTCTAGAGAAAGAGATTGAATTCTGAATGATGGTAAGTTAATCCCCTCTTTTGGAATGAGATTTGGATTGATTGAATTTTGTACTTATAACCAAGTGAAAAAGAGAAAAAGATCTGATTATAACTCGAGATAGAAGAATAAGATGAAGCTATGCACCTGGATCTGGTAATAATCTGTCGAGATGAAGCTGCCCTACGAATTTGAGAAAAAGTTGCCCGGACCGTGGCGGGAATGTACACGGTTCTCCAAAAAATCAACGAAACAAAAAGGGTTTTTCCACCTCTGCAAATGGAGTCCAAATCTGAAAGCACAGTTGTGCACCTACAACCTACACACAAAAAAGAGAGGAAAAGGGGTTGGGATTGGGGGTTTGCCTTCAGGTCAAACCCCAGTTTTGGAATTAACCAAATGATGAAAGAAAGTACTTGCAAGTAAATGTAAATGAAAGACTGAAATGTAAGTCACTTCAAGGGAGGCTGTGATAGAAATGTTGATAGAATTGTTTGTACTGGATTGAATGTTAGAAGGGATCTCCTCTTCAATGGTTGAATCCTTGACTTGAATGCAACACCTAGCCTTGAAGGGAGATTTGAGAATGCTCAATGCTAGAAATGAATGCTTGAATCCTTGAATGTTCTTGAATGCTTGATCTCATGTAAAATTCCCACTCATCCAACTTATGCAAATGAGAGGACAAATGCAACCTATATACTAGTCAATTAGGGCTAATTGACTGATTTTCCATCGCAGGCCGACACTGGGGGAGTTTATCGCTTAATGCACAACCACCAAAGCACAATTTCAAGGGTCCTGCCCCAAAATAGGGCAGGGGAGGGGCACTACACCCTTGTCCTAGGGGGGACAGGGGCATTGCCCTTTATTTTAGGACATGATGCAGTTTAGGTAGTGCAGAGGGCAAGAGAGATGCAGTTCTCAGGTGTCGAGCAAGTCTTCGGTCTTCGATCAGGCCTAGGAATTTGTTTCACATGCATGAGGACCCTAATGTGGTCGACAATTGCAAGGGTTGCAATTTTATGACACTACATTTAGCCCTCACTTTAGTGGGAGTATAAGCATATGCCAATATTGTCGGTAAAGTACAAGGAAACAAGATTGAAAGACTTCTACCACATCAAGGAGGCAAGATGCACCAAGCCCCCAATGGACTTAGGATCTTATGACATTGATTGACAAAGTAAAAGGGAAGATTAAGAAGGGAAAACCATGACTGCAAGTAGCAAGGTTCCCCTCACTATGAGTCACAAAAAAGATACCAAAATTATGAAGCAAAGCCAAGTTCACTAAATAATTCTAAGTATCAAAAAGGAAAATATGAGCGGAGTGTATGCCCCCACGTTAAAGCGATCACACACGCCTTATCGGGAGTGATTTATTTAAGGTAGGATACACCCAAGAGAGAGAGAAGAGAGGGAGCATGTTATTGCAAGGATTTAGCCCCCAAGTGAGGAATAAACACAGGGATAATGAACACAAAACACAAAGCATGAGGTAGTTTCGATTTCCTCAGGGTCAGTATACTATATGATAACTCATGTATATCATATATGTATTGTGCATATAATAATTGTCATTACCCAAAGAAAGGACACTACCTTAGAAGAAAGGGAAGAGAGGATATCTTTTGAGTCAACATGAAAGAGACCAAAAGAGATCTCAATGCTTTGCATCGTCCTCAAGTAGACATTGAGGGAAAAATAGATGAACAGGGATACACATAGAAGAATGGTCACATTGGAGCAAGAAAGGAGAGAGAGAGAAGATCTACACTACTAATATTGCTAATCTAGCATGACATCCGCCTCCCGATCTTGCTGATCACTATTTTGGGAAGGCGAGCAACATGCCAGAGGAGAGACATTGAGCACAACAAATGGAGCTATCACAAGATCCAAATAAGGACTATGCTCATGTGGTAAGTCACTTTGTTCCATTCTAGGAGCTAGGATTAGTCAGTTGATAAATGCTTGTCCACATCAACATATTCATAATCACTATCAGAAGCATTAGGAGTTGTATTTCCATCATGAATAACATTTTTACTCATTTCTTCATCAAGATTTATAGAAAGAGGAGCACGAACACAAATAGAAGTAAAACCATCACATGTTTTGTGCAACTTATGATTTGGAGATATAGGTTGAACATCTTGGTTAGGAGAAAAGGGAATCATGTCAATTGTTGGAGTCTTGGGAGATGGAATAGTTTGAGAGACAACTTCATGAGCTCGAACACGACATCTTCATCGACATTCTCTCGCACAACGAATCCATTGAGTTTTAGTGGAAGGCTGAGAAGAAGGAGGAACATTTGAAAAAGTAGGAATGTTTTCCTCTTTCATAGTTGAAGGTTTAGGTTGAGGTCTTTTAGGTTAGACAAGAGAAGAAGAAGGCCTCTTCTCTCTATAAGAGGAAGGAGGTGGAATTGCGCCATATAAAGAAGGAATGTTAGGTGTAGGAAGAAGACCAAGTCCATCATGAGGAGGAGGTACAGGTCTAACCTTAGGAGGAATATTGTTTTTCTTCTTAGGAGAAGGTATAGTCACATCCATAGGAATAGGTTGAAGATTTTCCTTAGGAGGGAGATTAGTTCTATCCGCGAGGGGAAGAACTTCATCTTCAAGTATGATAGGAATGTCAATTATTGGGGATCTAGGTTGACTTAAGGATAAGATCATATCTTTCTTCCATTTTTGATAAGATTGAAAAAGAGAATCGCTCCTTGATGGAAGAGATTGAAATTGCTTAGGCCAAAATAAATAAATAGGAATGCCAGGGCTTCTTTCAGAAGGTCTAAATAAGATATGGTTCATAGTTATGATTTTGCTAGTGTGAGTAAATTTCAAACACTTATGGATTGGAGAAGTAATAGCCTTCATGGAAGATAGACAAGGATAGCCCAATTTCACATGGAATTGCTCGGAAGAGGGTATGATAACAAAGTCAACATCCATGGATTTAGTATGAACTTCAACAAAAAGGGTGATAGAGCCAATGGTAGGACAAGAGAAGCCATAAAATAACTTCACAATTACATTAGAGGCATAATATATTGGTTTATGCAATCGTAAAGTGAAAAGATACTCCCCAGTGATGATGTTAACCACGCAAGAGGGATCAACAAGAGTGCCCTGACAAGGGATATCCTTAATTTTCACAACTATGTATAAAGGGCCATCAGGTGCTCTAATTGTCTCACTAGGGTCAAATGTAATACAACAATCCTTAGGCGTATCTTGTTGTTCTACCATATTTACCAAGTCCAGAGCCATAGAAGTCAATTCCTCAGAGAGAAAGAAGTATACTCAGTCTCAATCACGCTAGAGGTATGAGAAGGGAAAGGATCAGTAATTTTTTTAAAGATTTTGATTAGGAGGAGCTACTGATTTATTTCCCTTATCATTCACATCTGCCACATATATAGTATTGTTATCAATCAAATCTTGAATCTTATTTTTCAATGCGAAACATTTCTCAGTATGATGACCAAGCTAACGATGAAATTGACAAAAGGAATTATTATCAAAATAAGGGGATGCAAGTTTAGAGGGATCAATTCATTTTATAGGAAGAAGTTTGATAACATTTCTTTGCAACAATTGAGAGATAAAATTATGTAAAGATTCATTCAAAGGAGTAAACTATCTTTTTCTCTTGAAAAATTTAGAAATAGAAGGCACACCTATTGTAGCATTCACATTGTTGTTGTTGATTGTATCATTGAACTTGATGAAGCTTTTTGTTGGTTTGAACTTTGCAAACGATTGTTGAACACTCACCCCCTTATCACTCGGAGCCATAGGAGTAGATTGCTCCATTTGACTCACAACCAATTGATAATTGTAGAGTGTTGCACACAACTGCGAAAAGGAACTAAACTCAGACAAAAGAAGCTTTTCCTTGATATATTTTTGCAAATTAGAAATGAAAATTCTTTGAATATCATTATCAGGTACACAAAAAGAAATTTTAGCACACAAATGCTTATATCTACCAATGAAATTAGTCACTTTTTCTTTAACACCTTGTTTACAATGCATTAAATCAGTCAAAATGATTTTAGGACCAATATTATTTTGAAATTGTTGAATGAAAGAATTTGCTAGTTGTTGAAAAGAAGTGATGGAATAAGAAGGCAAAGAGAAACACCATTGTAAAGCCTTATCTCTTAATGTTCTTGTAAACAGTTTTGCAAGCAATCTTTGATCATAAGAAAAATCAGTACACAATGTTTGAAATGTTTTGACATGCGTAAGAGGATTACCTTTTCCATTATAGAGTTCCAATTTAGGAACCTCAACATGCTTAGGTTGCATGACTTTAACAATATCAAGAGAAAGTGGGCTCGCAACATCAAAGGTGGGCACACTAAACTTGGATTGACTCATAGAAGCAATTTCTTGTTGTAAGGAAGACACAGTTTGAGTAAGATTGTTAATGGTTGCTTCAATAGAAGAATTGATGTTAGACATGGTTGATTGAGAAGGTGGTGTGATGTTATTAAAGGAAGGCATGGATTGAGAATGAGGTGGTGGGACATTAGGATAAGTAGGCATAGGTGATGATTGCGTAGGAAACGAGACACTTCAAGGAGGAACACAATTGTTGAATGAATTGCCCCCTTGTGTCACATTGATTGGTGAGGGATAATAGGAATACTTATGGAAGACATAGGTAAAGATGGAGGGTTAAATGAAGAAGAGGTATTACCCCCATGACCAATGGTTGTAGGAATGACATTTTGAGTTGATGTAGCCATGATGTTTGAAGTGAAAGTAGGAATACTAGCCATTGAAGTGGTCAAAGGAATAGAAGAATTGATTTGATTTGAAGGTTGTGAATAACCTAAGTTCTCAGCCTAACTCGTGGTAGGCATGACATTAGAATCAACAATATGAGCAATGCCACACAATATATCAATTCCATTCTTATCACTTTGAATCATGCGTTTAAGGCCTTTGATTAATGGAATAGCTTCACTATTAGGGTATTCTTGAGACATCCATTGTTGAAAGTTATCAAATTGATTGTCTAATTTTGAAAGTTGATCTATGGAAACTCTAGTCAAAGCTTCTTCGTGTTCATCATGGGTTTCATCAATTGGATAAATAGGGACATGATTAGGATAGGAAGAATTAGCATTATCCTCATTAAAGAAGTCACCCAAATTAGGCTCCATGTCCTCATTAATTAAACCTTGGGAAGCCCTAATTCTAATGCTTCGTCTAACGAGGATAGTGTAGGTAGGACTAATAGTGGTGAAACTCATGCACTAGAGGGAAAATTTGAATTTTGAATAATAGGAACAAAGTGCCCAAAAATTGAATAATGCAAAATTTGAGAAAATAATGATTAAACAATTTGAACTTTGTTGGAGGAATATAATGACACAATTTCCAAAATAATAAATCAAAGGAAATTGGAATTTTCAAATTAGGGCCAAGGGGATACCACTTAATTTTAAATTTTTTCTTGAAAATTGAAATGTTGAATTTTGGAGATATTTTTGATGTTAGAGGGATAAAAAATTGACAAAATCAACCAATCTTCTGGATTTAGGTTATTAAATGCAGTCATAATAGTCTCCCAAAATTTTGGGAAAAAAGCCGAGGACCGTGGTGGGAATGCACATGGTTCAACCAATTTTTAAAATTTTTTTTAGGGATGGATATTACGATGATTTTAAAGCTAACCCAAAAAAATTGGCGATTTTTATGATTTCGAGATAGGCGAAATTAAGGTTCAAATGTGAGAATAGGACCCTATTAGGGTTTTGAAGAAAAAGAGGAATTGAATTGCAAATTTGAAAAGGGTCACACCTAAAGGAGAGGGACACCTTGGAGAATGCTTTAGAAATCTGAATTTGAATGAAATTGATTGAAATTTGCACAAAATCCAATGAAATTTGAAAATTAGGGTTTTATTGCCTAACCACTTAATTTTTGAAAATTTGAAATTTGAAAAAGGAGCGAAATTGAAAATTTGATTTGTAGGACAAAAGATAAGTCTGAAAACAGTCACAAATCTGAAAATTAAATGGAAATTCAAATTTTACACAATTTCAAGATGATTTTTAAAAATTAGGGTTTTGACAATTAACCTCTTAATTTTATGAATTTGATTTACAAATTGAACAAGGCAATGAAGAAATTGAATTTGACAAACAAACAAATTTTCAGATCTAAGACAATAACAAGCAATTTTTACAAAACACAAGTTCAATTTCAATTTTAAAACTAGGGTTTTGAATGAATTAACCACTAAGTTTGCATAAAAATTAAACTTGCAAATGAAAAACATCCAATGATTTTCAGAATAAAGCACGTAAGACGCCGGGTTCACCAAAATGTAATGTTGAAAAATGGGTGAATGATGGAGATCTAGAGGAAAGCTTTTCTTCCCTCCTAGGAGAGATGAAAGTTTCACTTCGGATTTGCCTTCAAATACTTTTCACGCATTGCATTAGAAGAGGGGGGCAAATGCACTAGATTCAACCTCCAGAGAAAGAGATTGAATTCTGAATGATGGTAAGTTAATCCCCTCTTTTGGAATGAGATTTGAATTGATTGAATTGTGTACTTATGTCCAAGTGAAAAAGCGACAAAGATCTGATTATAACTGAAGATAGAAGAATAGGATGAAGATATGCACCTAGATCTGGCAATAATCTGTCGAGACGAAGCCGCCTTGCAAATTTGAGAAAAAGTTGCCTCAACCGTGGTGGGAATGTACACGATCCTTCAAAAAATATGCGAAACGAAAAAGGGTATTCCTGCCTCTGCAAATGGAGTCCAAATCAAAAAGCACAGTTGCGCACCTGCAACCTACACACATAAAAGAGAGGGAAAGGGGTTGGGATTGGGGGTTTGCCTTGAGGTCAAACCCTAGTTTTGGAATAACCAAATGATGAAAGAAATTACTTGCAAGTAAATGTAAATGAAAGAATGAAATGTAAGTCACCTCAAGGGAGGTTGTGATAGAAATGTTGATAGAATTGCCTGTATTGGATTGAATGTTGAAAGGGATCTCCTCTTCAATGGTTGAATCCTTGACTTGAATGCAACACCTAGCCTTGAAGGGAGACGTGAGAATGCTCAATGCTGGAAAGGAATGCTTGAATGCTTAATCTCATGTAAACTTCCCACTCATCCAACTTATGTAAATGAGAGGACAAATGCAACTTATATACTAGTCAATTAGGGCTAATTGACTGATTTTTCATCGCAGGCCGACACTGGGTAGTTTCCCGCTCAATGAACAACCACCAAAGCACAATTTGAAGGGTCTTGCCCCAAAATAGGGCAGGGGAAAGGGGCGCCACACCCCTTTCCTGCCCTTTTTTCCTGGATAGGATGCAATTTAGGTAGTGCGGAGGGCAAGAGAGATGTAGTTCTCAGGTGCCAAGCAAGTCTCCGGTCTCCGATCAGGCCTGGAGATTCGGTTTGCATGCGTGAGGACCCTAATGTGGTCGACAATTTCAAGGGTCACAATTTTATGACACTACAAGTATTAAGTAATCAAACTCATAAAATAATAAACATATTATTAATATTTCTTTATATTATATTATTATTCACACAACTATACACTAATTAATTAATGGATATAATAATATATGTACACAACATTAATATATATCCAATAATAATTAATTAGATCACATATGCAGATTCAAGAATACCGATTAAGGAAAGACTTATATAATACTCCCTATGTTAATTAACAAAGAAATATTAACAAAGCAACCAATAATAATATTGAAAGCTAACTAGGAGTATCAGGATTTTTAAGGCAAGTAATTGTTAGAGGGAGACACGACCTTTATTAAAGCCATGTCTCTCACCACAAAGACATCAGAGCACTATAAGTAAAGGCTGATACTACACATGGGGAAATGATGGAGGGAAAAAGGATTAAGACTGATCATTAAGATCATATCAAAAATATTATGAAGTTACAGGCAGTAACATCATTGTTCTCAGCAGCATGCATAAGGGATGTGCCTATTATGTATGCCTAATATATGAAGCTTGATAATGTTTTTAAGCATAATTTAATAGTAATATTAATATATGAATAATACTATAAATATTAATAGTAATATTTATTGACTGCAATATGTATTGTAGTAATATTTAATATCATATGATAGTGGAATTACTTAAAAAATATTCTTGCCATTACTTCCAGTAACTAAGGAGAGGTGATGGAATTGTTTCCAAGAGGGGTAGTCTAAATCCAGTCAATAAGTTGTTTCCCAAGAGAGGGTGGGGATCAATGACCTGAGAACCTTGAGGACAAGGTCCAAAATGGGGTAAGGGCTCGGATCTGTAAACTTTGAGGGAAGCCTATTGAAATTGGTATCAAAGCGCTTGGCAACATAGTCATTCTCTTCCTCTTAGAATGGATTAATGCAAGGGTTAAAGGTTATAATTGTTGAATTTAATCATCTTAAATTAATTAATGAACAATTTACTTATCAAACAATCAAATCAATAGAATATGGAATGACACACATTTGATTATTGTTGTTGAGCCAATTTCTTATTTTAACTAATCTAAGTCATATTGAAATAAGATTAATTATAATTGAACAGGGGACATTACAATTGTAAATAGGATTTAAAAGAGATCGGTGACATATTTAAGTAGATCTATATATGCAAACAAGCTTTTAATGACCTTGAAACAACATATCCAATGCCCCTTTTGGTCCATCATGGTACTCAAATTCATTATTATTTAGCATCATGCATATGACCACATCACGACACCCATAACGCTTTAGAAAAACAATGGGCAAATTGATTCATGATAACTTCTTCAAAAAGGCATTATATATATACTATCTTTAAATGAAAACACACTCTTGTTCTTGTAAAGGTGATTAATTAGTCTCAATTTTACATATGAAAATTGTATTTAATTGTGTATGTTCCTAGTGGAATAGTGAAAATTATTCTTACTCGGTATGAGATTAGATTGAATTAAAGGAGTATATGGATTGTCAAAGTACAAGAGTAAAAATTTAACCTACAAACTTGGTAGGAGGAAAAGGATTGTGCAAACTCACAGTTAAAAATAAGAGAGAAGATGAGTTAAATGAAACTAAACATGTCACACTTAAATAGTTTCTGTTGAACTTAAAAAAATGATTCTTAAATATTGCTTATTTCCGTTGGACTGTTGCATAAGTAGTTGCCTTTTAGTATATTTTTAGAATCAATAAGTAATAACTAATTAGTAAGTTACTCGAGAAGTTATGCTCTCGTAGGTGGTTATAAGAGAAACATAAGCCTTTAAAAAGCCTAACGAGGAACAACGCATTATCATCCTAAAAAATCCTAAATAGATTAATATATCTTTTATTCATATAAAAATTGTGTGATTTGGTTTCATTTATGTTGCCTCTACCCTTATTAATCTAGTATTAGAGAATCCAATGATTTTGATCATATGAGTGAGTGACAATTAAATTATGTTCCTTAAATGAAATAGAAATTTATAGAGGCAACATTGAACTAAATTCAAGCTTCCTATGTAAAATTTGTGCATAGGCAAGATAGATGATCCAAGAAGAAAATTTTGAATTCATTTCCCAAGATGTGTGGAATAGAAGAAAGAGCATGGACATTACAATAAATAAATAAATAAAAGGAAGAATGTGCGTCATGTGGATAGTTTAGATTGGTGAAGAAGTGGTAGTTGTTGGCCGTGTGAAATATTTAGAAGACTACTATCAATTTAATTGTAAAGCCTGCAAGAAAGATAGTGAATAAAATAACGATGATGGAGATATAAGAAATCCAAGGCGATTTTAATATAGAGTATAAGGTAATCACTTTCCTTGAGAAGTAATGACATTTAGGCATGAAAGAAGTCAAGGTTATAGTATTTAATGTTTCTATACTTAAAACTAGTGAAGCATAAAAGTTTATACGAAATACAAAAAGTTGATTAACGTATGAGAAGAACATTTTTTCTAATGCAAAATAAATTGGTTAAATATTTAATTGTCATTGAGAATTAACTTACCAGGGTCATGCAACTGGATTTATGGGACATATCTATAAGAGGATGAATGTGTATGATTTGAATTATGATATTTTATGCATTAGAAAATATAAACAATTAGGAAGGTATAAGGAGTTATAATTATTATTTTTTTGACAAAAACATTGATTCTAAATATTTTGAAGAAGTTTTAGATTTTATCAAAGGGGAGTAATTGAAAAGATTAATTTGGAGTTAAATTTCATAACTAGATTTTGGGTTTCTTCTTTCATGGGTTTTCATTGTACAGGTTCATATTGGGGTACGCTGGAGCAAATACGAGCATACCATTGAGTTTGGGCATTTGTTTGGTTTTTGACATCTCTTTCCATTGATGCTTTTCCTACCATTGAATATTATTAGTAAAATTAAAATCTTTAAGGTCTCAACTGGCTAGTTGTGGAAGGATAAAATTGATAAGGAACGCCTAATTTTAATTTTGTCTAAGTTGAAAGTTCCATCTACATTATATTATCAAGTTTATTTTAAATTATACAATGGATTGACTGGGTGATTTGTTTTCTATGCCTTATTTTGAGATATTTTGTGATAGATTGACTAGAGGAAAGGCTAAACCTAGAAAAAATGATGAACATCGTCAGAATCAAATTTTAATTATACAATAATCTAAGGGTAAAGGAGAGGATACAAATAAATGTAAGATAGAACCTAACGATAGTGCCACCTCTTATAAAGAGGAGAGACCCAAGAAGGAGAAAACCAAGTGCTTACTGCAATAATCTTGGACATGGCGAATATAGATGCTATAAGAAATAGTTAGAAGAGATGAAGAAACTTCTGAAATAGAACAATATTTCTTTTTACTCTCAATCATGTACTTCACCTTCTTATCTTTCAAGTCTTCCTAATGGAGACGATACGATGATATATTATGCTATTGTTATAACATATTTAAGTAGATCTATCTATGCGAACAAGTTTCTAATGATCTTGAAACTAACATAGATAATGCCCCTATTTTAGTCCATCATGCTATTCAAATTAATTATTATATAGTACCATGCACATAACCACATAATGCCAACCATAATGATTTAGAAAAACAATGAGGAAACTGATTCACGATAAATTCTTTAGAAAGTCATTAAAAATACTCTTTGATTGAAAGCACACCTTTGTTCTTGTAAAGGTGATTAATCAGTCTCAATTAAATGCATATTAAAATTGTATTTAATTGTGTGTGTTCCTAGTGGAATAGTGAAAATTATTCTTATTCGGTAGCAGATTAGGTTCAATTAAAGGAGTACATGGATTGTCAAAGTAGAAGAGTATAACATTGATATTAAACCTACAAACTCAGTAGGAGGAAAGGGATTATGCATGCTTATAGTAAAAATAAGAAAGAAGATGAGTTAAATGAAACTAAAAATGTCACACTTAAATAATTTTCATTGAACTTAAGAAAATGATTCTTAAATATTGCTTACTTCTGTTGGAGTACTGCACGAATAGTTATTTTTTAGTATAGTTTTAGAATAAATTTAAGTAATGATTAATTAGTATAGTTTTAGAAGTTACGTTCTCGTAGTTGGTTTTACGGGAAATATTAGCCTTCAAAAAGCCTAACGTGGAAAAACGTATTATCATCTTAAAAAATCCGAAATAGATTAATATACCTTTTATTTTTATATAAATTGTGTGATTTGGAAA